>NC_140591.1:1330161230-1330323242 GCF_964204655.1 Triturus cristatus
ATGAGTGTCTGAATAGGTCTGTAAGTATGCATGTGAGTGTCTGAGTGGGTCTGTGACTGAGTACATGAGTGTCTGAGTAGGTCTGTGAGTGGGCATGCAAGTGGGTCTGTGAAGGGATGCACGAGTGCATGAGTGGGTCTGTGAGAGTGTACATGAGTCTCAATGTGGATCTGTAAGTGTGCATGTGAGTGTCTGATTTGTTCAGTGACTGGGTGCATTACTATCTGTCTGGGTCTGTGAGTGGGTGCCTTAGTGTTTGAGCAGGTCTGTAAATGAATGAGTCAGTCTGAGTTGGCCTGTGACTGAGTGCATGAGTATTTGAGTGAGCCTGTGACTGGAGACATCCGTGTCTTAGTAGGTATGTGGCTGGGTGCATGAGTGTCTAAGTGGGTCTGTACCTGTGTGAATTAGTCTGAGAGTGGGTCTGTGACTGGGTGCATGAGTGGGTATGTGAGTAGGTGTGTCAATGCATGAGTGGGTCTGTGACAGTCTGTGTGAGTGTCTGAGTGGGTCTGTGAATGGGTGCATGAGTATGTGAGTGGGTCTATGAGTGGCACTGTGATTAGGTGTCTGAGTGTCTGATTGGCTCTATGAATGGTTGCCCCAGTTTATGAGTCAGGCTGTGACTGGGTGCATGAGTGCCTGAGTGCGTCTGTGAGTGGGTGCATGAGTGTCTGAGTACATGTGTGAATGGGTGCATCAGTGTCTAAGGGGTATGTGAGTGTTTGCAACAGTGCCTGAGTTGGTCTATGAATGGATGCCTGAGTGTATGAGTGGGTCTGTTAGAGGATGTGTGAGTCTCTGAGTGGGTCTGCAAATGGGTGCATGAGTGTCTGAGTACATGTGTGAGTAGGTGCATTAGTGTCTGAGTGGGTCTGTGATTGTCTGCAACAATGTTTGAGCGGGTCTATGAGTGGGTGTTTGAGTGAGTGAGTCTGGGAATGGGTTTATGAGTATATGAGTGGGTCTGTGAGAGGGTGTGTGAGTCTCTGAGTAGGTCTGTGAATGAGTGCATCAGTGTCTGAGTGGGTCCGTGACTGGGTGTGTTAGTGTCTGACTGGTATGTGAGTGGATGAGTGTTAGAGTGGGTCTGTAATAGTGTGAGTCAGTCTCTGAGTGGGCTTGTGAGTAGCTGTAGCAGTGTCTGGGTAGATTTGTGAGTGGGTGTGTGAGTATATGAGTGGGTCTGTGTGAAGGTGCATGAATCTCTGAAGGGGTGTGTTAGTGGATGCATCCTTGTCTGAGTGGGTCTGCATAGGTCTGTAGGTGTGCATATGATTGACTGAGTGGGTCTGTGACTTAGTACATGTGTTAGACCCGGCCCTCGTAACATAGTCAGACCTGACCCCTGCACCTCACACCAGCCCCGAGCCCACGGCCTAGCCGATCCTTCCCACCCGAACACACACACCCAACCCGGACTTCCCCCGTCCGTGGCCTTCCTCCTTCGGCCACCCCGGGCCCGCGTGCCCACTTCATGCACCAAGATGGCCGCCGGCCCCAGCGCGACCCTAGCCTAGAGGCGCCACTCCGGCTGGAGGACATCGCGCTCCCCTTGGGATGAGAAAGGGAGGAGCAGTTTCTATCACACCTCCGCGCTTCCCTGGGAAGGTGGGTTTCGATCGACCCGCTGGCCTCCCCGAGAGCTGGCTCCACGCCTGCTGGGTGTCTGGGGCTCCACCCGACCCGGCCCTGAAAGGATCAAAGGACAATGGTAGGAAACCCCCAACAAGCGACCCCCAGGTGACAAGACCCCTGCCTGCACAGACTCCGGACATCAAAGAGGAGTCGCCCTATAACAAGGGGTGCTCTGGGACTGTCCGGGAGATTCGCCTTGGAACACCTGAGCCCTGCTGAGTGACTCGCGGCTCCCCGAAGATCGTAAGAACTCCGAACTTGTGCTGGAGCCATGCTGAGTGACTCGCGGCTCCCTGAAGATCGTGAGACCTCCGAACTTGTGCTTGAGCCCTGCTGAGTGACTCGTGGCTCCCTGAAGATCGTAAGACCTCCGAACTTGTGCTTGAGCCCTGCTGAGTGACTCGCGGCTCCCCGAAGATCGTACGACCTCCGAACTTATACTCGAGCCTGCTGAGTGACTCGCAGCTCCCACAGACTCTCTTGGTCCCGCCGGACCCCACGACGACAAGCGTATCCCCCAGCTCGAGGATTGTGAGCTGTGCGCCGGGTACGCTCCTGCATTTGATTCCTATCCCCAAAGACTGTCCCGCTACCTCCTAACCCCCCTCCAAGACTTTGTGAGCCCGCGCTCTACTTGCATGTATTTTGCCTTGCTGATCATAAAGATCCTACAACTCCGATCTGATAAAGATTTGCTCTTAAGAACTCCTCGTGTACTGTCTCTCTGTCGTGTGGTGCCGAGTGTACGATCCTAGATACGAGGTTCCTCCCCTGAGGAGTCTCCCGCCAGTGCCCGGCTACGATACCTCGAGGGTGGGTCTCAGGGCAGTCAGGGCCCCTTCCGGGCCCCTCTGAGGTCGCCTTCTTACATTGGTGGCAAGCGACGGGATTCGGGCCCATAATCTAGAGATCGTACCGTGATCGGCTGACGCACTACCGACAAAGATGGCAGAAGGAAACGCCGTGGTTCTCATAGAAGACGACGCCAGTACCGTGTTCCAGGTGGAACAGCTGGAAGAGTACACTCACAAAGAACTAAAGCAATTCTGTAAGGAACTCAAAATCGCTACCACTGGTCTCAACACCAAAGAAGATATGCAAAAGGCACTGAAAGCTTGGGTGGATTCTGGAGCCTCCCGCCCAGAGGGAGCGGGAGAGCCCCACGACGAAGCTGGACCCTCCCAAGGAGAACGCAGCAGCAACCAGGTGCGAGGCTTCGTACCAGGCGGGGGCCTATCCCCGGAGGAACTCGCAGACAGAGAAAGAAGTCGCCATCACGAGCTCGAATTAGCCAAACTCAAAATTGAGGGCGAGTTGAAATTGGCCGAGAAAAAGCTAGCAGTAGAACAGTTGCGAGTACAAGGAGAACTAGAAGAGAAGAAACTCCAACGAGAACACGAGGGAAGGAGACTTCAACTGGAACATGAACGCAGCTTGAAGGAAATAGAACTGAAAGCAAGAAGCGAAGAAGCGCGGCCCCCGGGGAACCGGAAGGCGGCCGCCCCGACGGAGCAGAAGGTCCACATCCCCAAGGATGTGGTCAAAGAATATTACAAAAATGATGACATTCAGCAGTGGTTCCGGGCCTACGAGGTCGCCATGACCTCCCATCGGGTCCCGCAGAAGGATTGGGGGGCGGAGTTATGGGGACGATTCCTGAGCGAAGGGAGAGACACCCTGCTCGACCTACCCACCTCCATGCAGACCTCCTATGAACACATGAAAGCGGCCCTCCTCACAAGATACGGCCTCACCCCGGAGATGTACCGCCAGCGGTTCCGGGACTGCAGGAAGATCCCGGGTACCACCTGGGTGGAATATGTGAATTTCTTCAGCCGCGCCTTCGATGGGTGGATCAAGGGCAGCAAGGTAACCACCCTGGAAGAACTAACTGACCTTATGCTGTGGGAACACCTGGCTGCCAACTGCTTTGTGGAACTACGCCAGCATCTGCTCGACAGCAAGCTCACGGACCCAAGAAAGCTGGCTGTCGAGGCGGATCGCTGGACCAACACCCGGGTCTCCCGGGGCCCTGTAGGAGAGTACCCCTGAGCCAGTCAGGGACCACCCTGCCAGAGAGGGGGGGGAAACCAGGGAGGGCAGAGAGAGTCCCAGGCCAGTCCCCCGAAGTCCCAACCGCCACCTTTCCCGGCACCCCCACCAGCTGTATCCGGCCCCCCCTGAGACGGGGGCACCGGGTAACCATCACTTGTTTCCGTTGCCAGAAGCCCGGGCATTACGCCAACGACCCTGAATGCCCCATGGCCCCACGCACCACCCAGGCAGCACCCTCGTTAGACAGATAGCCAATGTAGCCCTGGGGGAGGAGGTTGAGGAGGCCGAGGAGTGGGAACCCGCCGCTATGGCCCTAGTATCCTTAGGAGATAGAGAGATGGTCCCTGGGAGCCTCCTACTGTCCAACACAAAGAAATATGGGCAGCTCGTAACGATCAATGGCCACCAAGTAGAAGCCCTCCGTGACACCGGGGCCAGCATCACCGGTGTCCTTAGCCATTTAGTCCACGAAGACCAGGTCCTCCCCAACGTATTTTGCCCTGTCATTTCAGCCGACAACACGGAAAGCCTATGTAAGGTGGCCCTGGTGCCCTTTGAGTGGGGAGGGGTGGTCGGTAAACTGAAGGTCGCAGTGAGAACCTCCCAGCCCGTCGACTGTCTCCTGGGGAACGACCTGGAAAGTTCCCCCTGAGGACAAGTTGAGCGCAAGACCCACCTAGGGATGATGGGCCTCCCTGAGTGGGTGTGCGCCACCACTCGATCCATGGCGGCTCGACTGACCCCCCTGAGGGGAGTCGACGACGCCCCGACCCCGGAAGATGGGATGGTCCCGGCCGAGGGTCCCCACATCCCCCCACCAGAAGAGTCGATCGCCAGTGACGAACCCCAGCCTTCCGACTCCACCCCAGACACCGAGTTAGGCGATCTGCCCGAATTAGCCCAGTGGCGCCATGAGGGGGGCCCCTCCCGAGAGGAGTTCTGCCGAGAGCAGGCTACCTGTCCCTCCCTGGTCGGGCCCCGGCAACAGGCAGAGGCCCAGGCCACGGGCGACCAGACGGGGACGCACCGGGTATATTGGGAGAATGACCTTTTGTACAGCGAACAGAAGTCGGTGGAGCTAGGGTCCGGCCGGGTGCTGGTGGTACCCCTACGCTTCCAAAACCTCCTCCTGGGCTTGGCCACGACGTTCCCCTCGCAGGCCACTTGGGTCAGGACAAAACATACAGTCGCCTCGTGACTCACTTCTACTGGCCCAGAATGAAAGCGGATGTGGAAGCCCACTGCAAGTCCTGTCCCACGTGCCAGGCCAGTGGGAAGAGTGGAGGGAAGCGCAAGTCTCCCCTCCAACCCTTCCCTGTCGTCAGTACACCTTTTGAGCGGGTCGGGATCGACATTGTAGGACCTCTGGACCCCCCAACGTCCCAGGGGCACCGGTTCATCTTCGTCCTGGTGGACCATGCCACCCGTTACCCTGAGGCCATCCCCCTGCGCACCGTCACGGCCCCCGTGGTGGGCAGGGCGTTGATGGGGATCTTCTCCCGTATGGGTTTTCCCCGCGAGGTCGTGAGCGATCGCGATACCAACTTTATCTCCCGATACATGAAGTCCTTATGGCAACAGTGCGGGGTGTCCTATAAGTTCACCACCCCGTACCACCCCCAAGGAAACGGCCTGGTAGAGCGGTTTAACCGGACTCTGAAGGGGATGATCGCAGGCCTGGAAGAGCCCCTCCGGCGTAAGTGGGACCTCCTGCTCCCCTGCCTGCACAGACTCCGGACATCAAAGAGGAGTCGCCCTATAACAAGGGGTGCTCTGGGACTGTCCGGGAGATTCGCCTTGGAACACCTGAGCCCTGCTGAGTGACTTGCGGCTCCCCGAAGATCGTAAGAACTCCGAACTTGTGCTGGAGCCCTGCTGAGTGACTCGCGGCTCCCTGAAGATCGTGAGACCTCCGAACTTGTGCTTGAGCCCTGCTGAGTGACTCGCGGCTCCCTGAAGATCGTAAGACCTCCGAACTTGTGCTTGAGCCCTGCTGAATGACTCGCGGCTCCCCGAAGATCGTAAGACCTCTGAACTTATACTCGAGCCTGCTAAGTGACTCGCAGCTCCCACAGACTCTCTTGGTCCCGCCGGACCCCACGACGACAAGCGTATCCCCCAGCTCGAGGATTGTGAGCTGTGCGCCGGGTACGCTCCTGCATTTGATTCCTATCCCCAAAGACTGTCCCGCTACCTCCTAACCCCCCTCCAAGTCTTTGTGAGCCCGCGCTCTACTTGTATATATTTTGCCTTGCTGATCATAAAGATCCTACAACTCTGATCTGATAAAGATTTGCTCTTAAGAACTCCTTGTGTACTGTCTCTCTGTCGTGTGGTGCCGAGTGTACGATCCTAGATACGAGGTTCCTCCCCTGAGGAGTCTCCCGCCAGTGCCCGGCTACGATACCTCGAGGGTGGGTCTCAGGGCAGTCAGGGCCCCTTCCGGGCCCCTCTGAGGTCGCCTTCTAACAACATGAGTGTCTGAGTGAGTCAAAGTAGGTGCATGAGTGTAGAGTGGGTCTGTGAATAGGCACATGAGTGGCTCTGGGAGTGGTTGTGTGAGCATATGAGTGGGTCTGTGAAAGTGTGCATGTGTGCATATGTCTCTGAGTGGGTCTTTGAATGAGTTTGTCATTGTCTGAGTGTGTCTGTGACTGGATGCATGAGTGTTTGCATAGGTCTGTAAGTATGCATATGAGTGTCTGAGTGGGTCTGTGACTGAGTACATGAGTGTCTGAGTGGGTCTGAGTGGGTGCATGAGTGTAGAGTGGATCTGTGAATGGGTACATGAGTGTATGAGTGGGTTTTCAGAAATTTTCTAAATTGAAGAAGATTTTGGGATTGTGTGAGATTAAAAGGAAGGGAGTTCCAGATCTTTACATCGCTGAACACAAAACTGTTTCTTCCCCACCGTGCTGTCTTAAAGGTAGGTCCTATCAAACATTTAGTGTTAGATTATTGAAGTGTTCGAGAGGGTCTATACCAGTTAAACTTTTGTACAAAGAATTGTGGTCTAGAATTGTGAGGGGCCCAATAGGCGATAAAGAAGGTCTTAAAGGTAATTCTTTTTTGTATGGATAGCCAATGAAGTTCCCGTAAAATCCGGGAAGCTGACTGATGTTTAGGACTGTGAAAAATAAGTTGAGCTGCCGTGTTTTGTAAGGTTTGAAGTTTCATCAACAATTTCTGTTGTAGATTAACACACAGTCCATTGCAATAGTCTAGTTTAGACAGAATAAGTGCTGTAACCACCAGTTTTGGAAGGTGAGTTGGGATAAATGGCATGATTTTTCTGATGATCTTTAGAAGGAAGAACACTGCAGATGCGATTTGATTTACTTGGTATTCAAATGTAAGTCATTTATCAAAGATTACTCCAAGGTTCCTAGCTTTTTCTACTGGTTTTGGCGGTGGGTCGAGATTTGCTGGCCACCAGTCCGAGGATCAGAATGTGCTGTTTTCTCCAAACAGCAGGACCTCAGTTTTGCCAGAGTTAAGGTGCAGGCAATTTTCACTCATCCACAAATTGATGTTTTCCATACAGTTCCAACATTTTTCAGCTATCAGGGCATGATTGCCAGATACTGATACAATGATTTGGGTGTCATCGGCATATGACACCACTGTGAAACCAAAGTTCCTAATAAGTTTGATTAATGGCACTAAGGGATGCACCCTGGGGGACACTGCTTGGAAAGGTAAAGGTTGGTGATACAAAGCCATTTATGACGACTTGTTGTTCTCTCTCTGACAGGAAAGAGGCTAGGAGAGATAAAGCGATATGTCTGAAGTCAAGATCGCGCAAGCATATTTTATGGATCTTATTGCTTACAGTTTCGGAAGCTGCAGATAGATCCAGTAAAATCAGAGCACCATTGTCACCTTGGTCAATGATTGATCTTATGTTCTCTGCTGCTGTAATAAGTGCTGTTTCGATACTCTGCTGTTTGCGGAAACCAAATTGGTCTGCATCGAGTAGATTATTTGCATTAATGAAGTCCGATAACTGGAGGTTCTGTGCTTTATACAAAACTTTGTCTGGAAGAGGCAATCGTGAGAGGGGCAATAATTCCTGGGATCTGAGGAGTATAAGGTACTTTTTTTTATCAGAGGCAGGATTGAGTTTTTTTCTAGAATATGGGAAATATTCCTGTATTTATGTGTTCATTGTATATGAGAATCAGATGAGCAGCAACTACCTCTGTGGCCTGATGAAGAGTTTATGGAGGAGAGGGGTCATCCGGTGATCCAGATTTTGTACTGAGAATCAAGGGGAGTACTTGTTCAGTAGTAAGAGAAGAAAATGCATTCAGGGTTTCTACTAAATGGATTTGGTTTGTGACCTTGGTTGTACATGGCATCCCAGAGGTAATTGCCGAAAACAGGTTTAACACTTTTGATTGAAACGTTTGTGCAAGCATATCGTAGAATGATTGATTCATATTAAAATTAACAGGGGAGGGTTGGATTTATAGGAATTTAAATGTATTAAATAGTTCTTTGATGAAGAATTTTGTCCGCTCAATTTTCGGTGTAAAATAAGTTGACTTTTCATCTAGTATCATGGCCTTATATTTGGAGAGGGTCTTGCTCTATTCCACTTTGTCGGAGGCTGAATAGTGCCTCCACCATTTTTGTATCCAGATTCAAACACCTTTTTTTTGTGTTTTAAGATTCACTGAGTACCAGGGTTTCTGAGGGTCCTCTTCTGTTGTTTGACTGTTTAGCAGGAGGGGCTAAAAGAATTGTGGTGTTTATGAGCCACGAATGATAGTTTACATCCATGCTGTCAGGGTCGATCCCAATTGCTGGAGAGGAAGATAATAAGATATTGTTGAATTGTTCAGGGATTATTTTGTGCCAAAGGCTGATTGGTTTCTGTGAGGGAAGAGAAACAATGGGGTTTGGACCAATCTTACTATCAAATAAGATGGCTGAGTGGTCAGACCAAGTAAGAGGGAGAGATTTGCTGAAGGAAAGAGATGGATGGTCTGTAAAGATTCCATTCAAAGTATGTCCAGCTGTGTGGGAGGGACAATTTACAAGTTGTTGCAGGCCAAAACTACACATAATGTCTATAAGATAACTGGCCTCTTTGTCAGAGGTGTCTTCCAAACGGTAAATAAAATCACCAAGGATGATAAAATTTGTATGACAGAATCTAGATTCAAGAGATGTGCTAATACATTTTAAGAATTGGGTTTTGCTCATTAGAGGGCGGTAAATGAGGATGCCATTAAAAGTATTTTTTTTTAGTTTAAATGTAAATGCTTCGTAGTCCTCGTTAAGGGGGAAGGGTGTTAAGTTAGTGGAAAATATTTTTTTTAAATGATTGCGATATCACCTCCTCTTCGCACAGGTCTGTCTAGCCTACAAATGAAGTATTCAGTATAAAGTCTGGTCCTGAAGCTGAGTTTAGCCAAGTTTCCATTAAGAAAGCTACGTCGATGTGATGTTGCTTGATAAAAATGTAGAAATCCATGCTGTTTTTAACTAGCTATCAGGAGTTAAAAAGTAGGCATTTTTTGGTGTAAGTGTCTGAGTGGGTCTGTGCCTGGGTACATTATTGTTTGACTGGGTCTGTGAGTGGGTATGTTAGTGTATGACTTGGTCTGTAAGTGGGTTCATCAGTCTCTGTGAGTGGGCCTGTGACTGGGTGCATGAGCGAGTGGGTCAATAAGTTGGTGTATCACTGTTTGAATGGGTCTGTGAGTGGGTGCATGAGTGTCTGAGTAGGTCTGTGAGGGGGTGCACAAGTCTGTGAATGGGTCTGTGACTGGGTGTATGAATGCCTGAGTGGGCTGTCATTGGGTGCATCAGTGTTTGAGTGGGTCTGTGAATAGGTGCATGAGTGTCTGAGTGGCTAAATGAGTTTCTGTGAGGCTCTGTGAGTGTGTGTGTGAGTGTCTGAGTGGGTCTGTGAGTGGGTGCCTCAGTGTCTGAGTAGGTCTGTGACTGGGTGCATTTGTGTCTGAGTGGGTCTCTGAGTAGGTGTGTGAGTCTGTCCGTGGGTCTGTTAGTGGATGTGTAAGTGCATGAGTAGGTGCATCAGTGTCTGAGTGGGTCTGTAATTGGGTGTGTGACAGCATGAGTGGGTCTGTGAGAGGGAGCGTGAGTCTCTGAGTAGCTCTCTGAGTGGGTGCACACGTGTCTGAGTGGGTCTGTAAATGGGTGCATATGTTTCTGAGTGAGTGAGCATGTGAGTGTCTTAGGGGGTCTATGAGTGGATGCATAAATATAGGAGTGGTTCTGGGAGTGGGGGCATACACTTCTGAGTAGGTGAATGAGTGGGTACATGAGTCTGTGAGTGGGTCTGTGACTGGATGTATGAATGTCTGAGTGGGCTGTTATTTGGTGCATTAGTGTCTGAGTGGGTCTGTGACTGGGTGCGTAAGTGTCTGAGTGGGTCTGGAATGGGTGCATGATCTGTGAGTAGGTGTATGAGTTTCTGTGTGGCTCTGTGAGTATGTGTGTGAGTGTGTGAGTGGGTCTGTGAGTGGGTGCCTCAGTGTCTGAATAGGTCTGTGGATGGGTGCATTAGTGTCTGAGTGGGTCTCTCAGTGGGTGTACGAGTCTGTCAGTGGGTCTGTGAGTGGGTGTGTAAGTGTGTGAGTAGGTGCAACAGTGTCTGAGTGGGTCTGGTATTGGGTGCATGAAAGCATGAGTGGGTCTGTGAGAGGGAGCGTGAGTCTCTGAGTAGGTCTGTTAGTGGGTACATGAGTGTCTGAGTGGGTCTGTAAATGGGTACATATGCTTCTGAGTGGGTGAGTAAGTGAGTATGTGAGTGTCTCAGAGGGTAAAATGTAAATGTAAATGTAAATTTGATACTTGTATAGCGCACTACTCACCCGCAAGGGTCTCAAGGCACTTGTACGAATACTGCTGTGGAACCCATCCTGGCTTTGCCTGTGAGGCGTCCACTCCTGGGCACCCCTAAGGTGGAGGCCAGGCATCCTTAGCATTGTGGGGGCCATTGTGGAGATTAAGCAAGCTATTGCCCAGAGTTGCAGAGTGGGACTCCATGATTGGAATAGGCACTGAGGCGAGAATTATCAGGTCCGTGGAATTTTTGAGCCCACAACCCGCCGAGGCGGGGAATTGAACCCTGGTCCCGGGCTAGACCTCTGCATTAGGGTCTGCCGCTCTAATCATTGAGCCACACTTCTCACAGGGTCTATGAGTGGGTGCATAAATATATGAGTGGGTCTGGGAGTGGATGCATACACTTCTGAGTAGGTGAGCGAGTGGGTACATGAGTCTATGGGTCTGTCACTGGGTGCTTAAGTGCCTGAGTATTTCTGTCACTGGGTGCATAAGCTTCTGAGTGAGTGAGTACATTGGGGAGTCAGGATTGTCATGTTCTGAGGTTGCACATTCTATTTGTTACCTTGTCAGGTTTGGGGTACAGATGGTGCACTGTGAGCCAGCAGGGCTAAAGCCAACATATCCTGGTGGTGTACACAGAATCAGTCTTGCACATTTATGTTGCCCAACATTCACACAGTTTTTACCAAGACAGTATAAGCCATATGACAACAGCGTCTTCGTCATTATGTTTTATGAATGGATTATTATTTTTTTGTACCTCCTAAAAATATGGTTAATTTGGTCAGCATTATATTCCTCTCATCATCCTTTCCCTTATGCCAACACACGCTTTGAATCCATCAAATCAAGGAGCAGAGTAATAACATGAATGGTGTTCAACTGCAATGACGGAGCAGAGCACATGACTTTGCGCTCTTTTGTTTTCTGCTCAAGTTCATAAACTCTGAATTACATCTGCAATGTGAAATGTGAAGAGTAAGCAATTATGGGTGTGAACACCTGCAAAAGTAGGTGATCATCACAAACATGCATGTTTGTTGGTAGTCACTCACTTTTAAGAAACCAATCCCACCTAAAATATTCTCCAAAATCCACTCCTGTCAAAGCTGGTAAACCGTGCTCATAATCAGTAGGCCAATAATCATTTGAACACATCTTCTAACAAAAACCTTCAATTTGTGAAGATCAACTAGGGATATTTGGCAGATTCTCATTATATTTGGAGAGCCAAGGTAGACCAGCAAGTATTATGAAATCCTCAGTAAACCAACACTGTAAGTATGTTTGAAAAGAAAATTCTGGTCCAAAATGTTTCCAAGCCTGTGCATTGGGTTACAATGCATATTTTATTCCCACGTAGTCACAGAAGGTGCAGATATATAAATGCATACCTCCAGAGGAGACATTATACATTTGAGGATAGGGTGAAAGTTCCAATATGATTTTCTATTTGTTTTATCTATTTATTATTTATTTTGAATTACTATCAAATATGGCATTTCGTCATAATAGGCTACAATGAGTTTTGCATTTTATTTTACATGTTTATTCTAAGATACCCTTTACTTTCCCCACAGCTGCTGAATGTAAACACATTTACGGTAATAGAATAAATGGGACATGAGGTCCAAATTAACTAAATCTTGCCTATATCATCCTGTGTTTGGGTGTAGGTTTGCACATTTTTAGAATTCTGAAAACATTTCAAGAGTACTACTGGGATACCACAGCAGTCTTAGGGCCCGATTACAATCTTAGTCATAAGGCCTCCGACCTAAGGTCGGTGGCCTTACGACCGAGATCGCCGGTTTCAATTCCAACCGGCTGATTACAATAGAGCCGGCTGTCATTGAAACCAGCCAGACATTCCAGCTGGCTTCCAACGGGCTCCAGGAATTCATCTGCCAGTCGGAGACTACCCCGTAATCCAAATGGAAGGCTCACATTAAATGTCTGCTTTTCTATCAAAGTCCTGAAGCATAGGATTAGCACAGTGCCATCCGCGCCGAGATAGAATGGGATAAGGCTTGATTTTGGAGGGGTCAAATTTGCTATTCCTATTCCAAACAGAGCAACAGCAAGGAAAGTGTTGGAATTTGAAAAGAGGTCAGGTTTACTATTCCAATCCAAACTGAGCAACAGTTAAGGAAATGCTGGACTTTGGACTGGTCAAATTAACTGTTCCCACTCTAACCTAGGGAACAATAGAGATATTGTTAGACTTTAAAAATATAATATTTACTGTTCACAATCCAAACATTTAAAATTCATCTAGATAAATAAGTTTAAAAAAATTCAAGAGAAAATAATGAAATAAAAAATAATCAAATAATTTCTTTTAACAAATATTCGAAATAAAAACATGCTCGATGAATCATTTAAATTAACTATATATTAATGAAATAAAATTTGAAAGTTTGATTTGCATCACAAATATGTTAAAATGAGTAAAAAATAAACAATCATTAATAACTATATAATAAAACAAACATAAACCTAAGTAAAATTAATACATATCAAAACTGTATATCTATGTAAATTATTTGCAAGTGTATAAATATATAAATGTAAACAAACATATTTATAACAATTCCACCCTACGTGCCTACAAACCAAAATCATGTAAACCCTAAAAAATACAGAAACATTATGCTTAAATAATATTAACTAAAACATTGTAAATGTCTTGCATTAATAATACACAATACATATAAAAATACATTATTATAAATAAGTATTCTAAATAGCCAATTATATTTTAAAATGTTAATAATGTATAACATATTACAAAAAAATATCTTTTTTCAACACTTCCCTTTCTACACCTCTACAAACCTAACAACCATCAGAAAATAAAAGACATGAAATATAAATAAAATATATATATCTTTAAATCGATTACTAAGCAAAAAATAAAGTGTCCTTAAAAATAGTTTAAATAAGTCACAATAAAATGATAATTTCTTGAAATAGTAAAACTAATATAAAATTATAAATGTAGGGATCTTTTCCTACTGTCCCTAGCAAGTTGCCACCCCCACTGCATTCCCCCCATTCACATGGGATTGTAAATTGTGACCTACCTAATTAATATTGATTTGCCAAATCATTTTTGACTCCTTACAAATGTACAACTTACAATGTAATGAAATGAAATGAAGATTTATAAAGAGGGACAATCACCCGGGGGTATCTAGGTGCTATGCGGACAATCAGGCTAAGAGAATCTGGAAAAGCTCAGTTATTTGCGGAAGAGCCAGGTTTTTAGATGTTTCCTAAAGTCCAACATATTTGTCTTAGTTTTAAGTTTGGTTGGGAGAGACTTCCACAGCCTAGAAGTGCAAACAATGAAGCCTCTCCCACACCAGTTGGCTTTTTTAAATCTGGGGATTATAAGATTACCGCTTGTGGATACATTTAGAGGACGGGAAGGAATGTAGCGTTGAAAACGCTAAATCAAATAGTCTGGGCCAACAGCTTGTTGAGCTCTGAAGGCAATACAGAGTGCCTTAAATTGAATACGTTTTTCAATAGAGAGCCAGTGTAGATGAATCAGTGCCTGGGAAGCTGATTTATGTTTTGAGATGCCCAGTAGTAGCCGTGCAATGGCATTCTGTATTGTTTGTAGCTTTTGAAGAAAACGTTTTCGGATGTTAATAAAGAGAGCGTTGCCATAGTCTACTTTGGAGGAAGTAAGAGTTGTGACTACCCTCTTCTGTACACTTGCTGGGATATATGTCAAAACCTTCTTTAAAGTTTTCAGGATGAAAAAGCACGATGAAGTTATATGATTTATCTGTCCTTCAAAGGATAGGTTAGTGTCAATAATTATCCCAAGATTTTTTGCTTCGTTACTGGGGTAGGCAGAGTCCCAAATTTCTGGGGGCACCAGTTGTCGGACCAGAAAGATGTATTGTTGCCGAATAGCATGACCTCAGTCTTTGAGGAGTTCAGTTTCAAACAATTGCTTCTCATCCAATTCCTGATGTTCAGCATGCAATTGTGGAACTGAGGTTCGATGTCCCCAGGATTGTCCATGATGGATACAGCAATCTGTGTGTCAGCTGCAAAAGAGACCAGGGAGAAGCCAAATGATCTGATCAGGTCTGAAAGTGGGGTCACATGAAGATTGAACAAAGTGGGGCTTAGAGATGAGCCCTGGGAGACTCCACAGATCAATGAAAAGGATAGTGAGGTAAAATCACCAAGAGAGACCGTCTGGATACGGTCTTCCAGAAAGTAGGCAATGAATTCAAGAGCGTTGCCTTTGATCCCTATTGTTTCAAGGTGATCAATTAGGAGAGCGTGGGTGACCATATCAAATGCAGCTGACAAATCCAGAAGAATCAGAGCCGCATTGCCTCCGCTATCGATGGTTTGCCTGATTTCTTCCGTGGCAGTGATCAGTACCAGCTCGGTACTGTGGTGAGTGCGAAAACCGAATTGTGATGAATCTAAACAATTGGCTTTGTCTAGGAAAGTGCTTAGTATCTTATTAACCAATTTTTCAACATGTTTAGCAGGGAATGGTAAATGAGTGATTGGTCAGTAGTAGTTGCTGGGATCATCCATATCTAGATGAGTCTTTTTTTAATAATGGCAGAATAGATCCTGCCTTCCAATCTTTTGGATAATATTCTTCTTCAAATAGGTTTTTAAAGATGGTCAGGAGGTGAGTGGCTATCACCCTCGGGACCAGATGAATAGTTCTGGCAGGACAAGGGTCCGGTGGAGAGCCTGATTTGATCTGAGTCAGTGTATTTTGTGTCTGTTCAACTGTCAAAGGCCCGAAGTGGGATAATGTGGGGACACTTTGAACTTCCTTAGGAGATCTGCAATTTGTGTCCTTGGTTTGATTACAGTCTCAAAAAGAGTCGTAGACAGATTTAACTTTATCTTGAAAGTGAAGTGCTAACTTATTGCAAAATAGTTGATTTGTGTTTGGGTTCTGGAAGTTTTGATCATTTTTTGACTGTTGCGAAAAGCTCCTTAGAGCGGTTTATTGCTCCTTCTATTTTGGCTACAAATTATTCCTTTTTAATGTAAGAATCTTCTTTTTGTAGGTGAAAAACTTGGTTTTATAGGACTTTGTCAGCTGATTTGTACTCAAGTCTCCATTTACGTTCAGCTCTCCTCCACTCCTGTTTTAGCTGTCTAAGGTCCTAGTTGAACCAACGATCGGAGGGATTAGATTTATGGCTTTGGGATTTTTTTTGCTGGGACTAGTTGACTTAATGATGTATCCAGCCATTAATGGTAGTTACAGGCTGATATGTCTAAATCAGAGCAGATTGGAGGAGTTGCATGGATGAGGGATGCATTAAGCGGCCCAGCATCAATGGTACTCCACTGATGCGTCGTAGTGCTCCCAGTTCGTGGGCGAGATGATTCTAACTTGTATAGCCCATTTAATTCAAACATAACTGCCTTATGGTCAGACCATGTCAAGAGGAGGGAGGATAGCCAGTGGAGCTGAGAGTTGTCTGTGAAAATACCATCTAAAAGGTGACCCGCTATGTGTGATGGACCCTGGACAATTTGTGTTAGACCTGTACAAACCAGTTAGTGTGCAATTTAAACATCCCTGGTTTGTGAATGGGAAATCTGGCCCTTACTGTCTGTTATCGTTCTGCGGCAACCACGACTATACTACATCTAATTCCAGTGTTGGAACTACTATTGCTCCTCCAACTATCCCATTGTTTACATGGCTGTGTCCATTTAGATAGGTTTGCAATGTGTAATGCATTTGGAAACATACGTGCAAACTACTTCTTATGCAGAAAGAAATTAACCCAACTCCAGTGACTGTGACTTTATATAGTTACTACCTGTTACAATTATGTATCGGATATCCCAGGTTTCTACTGAATACATTGGACATTTCCATGCTTTGCCTCACATACAACGTTCTGGACTGAACGTATAACCTGCAGGTCACACTAAATGTTGGCCAACACAGTGTGCAACCATCTTATTAGATGTATTAGGTGGGCATGAATTAGACAGGGCCCTTCTATTGAGGTAATGAATTGCTAAGTAGGCCCAGCTAAACTCAATCCTGTTTACTATTGATAGGTAATGCTGAAATGTTTTGGCAGCAGAAATATAATTGTTTTTCTCAGGCTGTAGACAAACCATATGTCTGCATTTTTGGTCAGTGGGTGCTTAACTGTCAGGTATTTTGTTAGGTTTGTAAAGGGCATTGGCACATTCCACATGAGAATTGCTGGCAGCATCTACCACCTGCATTGGACACAGGACAGGTATGCACCAATAATGAAGCCCGGGTTTTTTATATTGTGAGTGTTGGGAAGGCTTTAACTGAAAGAGAGTAGATCTGGTATAATTAAGGTGTGTTCTTCCTTTAAACATCCACATCCAATGAAGCCCACCCCATCCCAGCAGGAAATCAATCTACAGTTCTGATTTACTATTGTTTCAAGTAGCGCACTGCAGCAACCGCAAATGCTGTGCTGCTCTGCATGAAAAGGAGAGAGGAGGAGAGTGCCCTATTTAATAAAATAAGGCCCTCTCCTCCCCTCTCACTTGCGCCGGCACTGAAATCAGCTGTTGTGCGCCACGAAGACACCTTTGCGCCATGGTGCAAGGGTGTCTCCATGAGTCTAGCTTTGGTTTTGTACTGGAAGGAAGCTTCCAGTACAAAATTCTATGCACAGACTCACTTTAACCATTTTCCCACTTTGTATGTGTG
This sequence comes from Triturus cristatus, assembly GCF_964204655.1. Taxonomy (NCBI): domain Eukaryota; kingdom Metazoa; phylum Chordata; class Amphibia; order Caudata; family Salamandridae; genus Triturus; species Triturus cristatus. Next base: position 1,330,178,467 of record NC_140591.1, read on the forward strand.
CTGTACAGTCCAGCACACATGCAAAGTAGGGTGCAGTTTTCTCACGCTAAACCCAATCTACTTTAGTTAGTAAATTGGGTTTAGCGTGGGAAACATTGGGTGGTTGCATCCGGACGCCCATGCACCATCCTTGGTACGCCCTTGTTGGGGGAAAGTAATGCGAAGCAGCACTATGCGCTGCTTTACATTACTTTTCTGTTGTTTAGCGCTGGATAGTAAATTTGGAAAAAAGATTTTGCGACGATTTGCCTCACTTTTGTGATGCAAACAGGGCAAAAAATCTTCGTAAATCTTCCCCATAGTGTTCTAGTGTTGAGGAGTACAGATGCAACTGCAATGGAGGGGGGTTGGTGCAAAACACTCAACTAGGCCAGGCATCATGCACCTGTTAGTTCTAGCTCAGAGCTAAAAATTCAAGTCAGACCAACTGGTTTTGCCAATGCTTGTGCTTTTAAAGTATTTATGGTCTAACATGGTATTCCCTCTACTTCTGCCTCTAAAATATGAGTTTGTCCAAAAAAGGTTCATATTTTTACAATTTTTTATGTTTCTGGCTTTTAAAAAAATATGATTTTCATGAAGCTAACACATCCCTCATAATGTTTTCGCTAATTTCTTTTAGTCTTGGAGCAACATTTTGCGTTCAATATTCACGTTCCTGTTACCACTGTTTGTTCAAAGGTTATTAGCATATTCATTGTCTGATATATTTCCTGTCAGAGTACTATACTTGTATGGTATACAACACAATTACACCAGTTTTCAAATTAAATTCATTTGAATGTTGTCTATGTACTCATGTTAGTTATTAATAACAAACATGTTTCGTTGTTATTTCTGTTGCATTGTACAAATGTCCTCGATTCTGCACCCATTCATTAAATCTATAAATATGTTGTATTTCACTTATACATTAAAATGTATTAAATATGCAATATGCGAAACAACGCTCCTGTTTTTTCATGGTGTGAAAACATTTCAATTTAATTCTCCGAAATATTTGGTGGGCTTGATTTTCGCTGAAACATTTCAGAGACATAGACAAAAAAAATAGACTGGAGTACCTGGCATGATAAAACGAAGACTTCCCCTTTAAGGGCCAGCCTTTTGTGTCTCGGTGATGGGAGAAGCTAGAGGAGCAGCTGTTCAGAAGACGGGTGTAGCTAACTAAAGCACAAAAAAATTGCAACTTGCACAACAAAGTGTTATGTTGCAATAATTTCACCATGGTCATAGTGCGATAACAGACAACATGTGTTATTAAATGTATTGATGAAAGGTGGAGCTCACTAAGGTAATAAGAGCATAGTTCGTTGCAGCTGCCCCAGCCATACAATGCACCCCTCCGTCCACTTTGCCAAAAATCGTGATGAGCCCTTCAGTCCCGTTTATTTTTGCAGTCATTTTGCAGGGTTTGTTTGCTATTTCTGTCTCACCGACAGTACAGTTCTGCCTCTCAGACACGAGGTTAGCAGTACGACAACGACGGGGTTAAAACCCAGACACTGCAGATGTAATCCATCTCCCTGACACATGCGGTGCTACGTTGCAGGACCGTCAGACTGTGTGCTAAAAGGAGACTGTAACAGCATGCACAAGCAGGGGGGAGAGAGAGGGATTTGTCATTGTTAGACGAATCGACATTGGTCTGGAATGTAGGAGGACATAAAACAAAGCATCTTGTGCTAGAATATTGAAACAAGCTTCAAAACATTTTCTTTCGGGTCCTGGATTTTGTTCATTACCCGTTTTCATTTGGCATTCTTCATCCTATTCAATCATGCCATCACATATCATGAATTTATGTCTCATACAAGGTAGCTAAAAAAAATGGGAAAGGCGCAGTAAAACTGTTTGATAAATTATAGCATTTTAAAAATAAAACCAGTTCCATATCCAACAGATGGATTGAAGACACAATGACACAATTTGCATGTATAATAACGCGCACACCAATAATGACTGCACGAAAAAACTATGAGAAATAGTTTTGTTAATGAGACGAGGTGAGAAATATTTCAGTGCAGTTTCTGCAAAAAGCAGCGTTCTATGATGTCGTTAGATCAGGACACCCCAAGCTGCCATTACACTTTTCTCGCCTGTCTACAATGCTTTTATCCACTAGAGGGCGAGAACAAGGCAAAGGCTTACACAAAGAACTGTAAAATGCGATGCAGCCTCTGAAAAACAGAAAAAAATTAATTACGGGCTAAGAAATAGCATTTGGATACCTGTTGGACTTGGCCCTTTTTCCAAGGCCCCCAAATTGTTGCCTCCTGTTTGTTGAATTCGTTTTTTTTGGCTTTCCAACTCTGCAGTGGCGGCCAGCACAGGTAAGTGTGGTGCGCGGGGGTGTGGCGGGGGCAGGGCGAGAGGGGGAAGTCGACAGATGACGACTCCCCCCGCCCGCTCCACCATCCCACCACGCTTACATGCACGGGCCGCGACTGTGCACTTTACCACTGCTATCCACTGCTAAAATGCTTGTGCCCTCACTTTTAAACATGGTGAAATTGGAAATATACTTAATAGGCACCTTTAATTTACTTGTACGTTTCTAGTAAATGGTATTACCAGTATCCAGGGGCTGTACATTAAATGTTACTAGTGGGCCTCCAGCACTTATTGTGCCACCCACCAGTAGCGGCTGCTACCGGACGGTGGTGGTGGTGGGACAGGGGGGAGGGAATTTTTTTTTTTTAAACTTACCTAAAACAGACGGACGACCGCCTCTCCTCTTCTCTGTCCTCTTCATCTGCCAGTCCCAGTCAGCAGCAGCAGCAGGAAGCACTCGGGCAGCAGGCTATCCTGAGCCAATCACAATGCTGCAATGCAGCGTTGTGATTGGTCTGAGCGCCATAGTTCAGCGCTCAGACGGGGACAGGGAGGCTTTGCATGTAACCTACCAGGCTGTGTAATGCAGCCTGGTAGGGAACATGCAAAGTGCACAGGACTGCTTGGCCAGCCCCAGATGGCCGGCCAAGCAGTCATGCGCACTTAGGGAGTGCAAATCACTCCTCCCCCTGCGCTGCCCAGTCCCGCCCCAAGAGCCACTGACGTCCATAGGAAAAAAACAATAAATAAAATGATAATAATTATAGTTATTATCATTGTATTTTTCCTTTGTAGCAGTGGGGAAGCGCCCCTCCACCTTAGCAGAGGAGCCGCCCCTGCCACCCACTAAAATAGTTCTGTTAAACATGTCTCAAGCCTGCCACAACATCCTGTGTGGCCTGTTTTAAATTCCAATTTTGACCTGGCCAAGTTAACCCTTCCTTATTAATACTTATAAGTCATCCCTAATGCAATCCCTGAAGTTTCATGGGCAGGATGCATTGTTTTGAAAAAGCAGGCGATAGGAATTAAGTTTTGCATGTCCTGGCACTGAAAAAGTCATTTTTCACTGTTGTAAAGCCTATCCCTCCCATTGACTAAAACTGGGTTACATTATTACTTTAATAAAGTGCTAACTTCAGATTGGGAGCGGGCAGCAATGGGCTGTTTAAACTCAAATGAATTGTAATAAAAAAATACCCTTTAATGGTAAAGTCACACTTTAAGTTACAATTCTCAAAATGCAACTTTTAGAAAACTCATATTTTCTTCTCCTAACCAACTGTGCCTTTCTGCCATTGTCCTGGGTCACTTCAATGTGAATGACTCTGGCTGTCTCCAAAATTAAATTCAGAAACTTCGGGCTGAAAAAGACTGCTTCTTCCACTTATTTTTTCTGTATAGAGATGTCCGCTCCGGTGGTGGAGATCACCACACATGTAAGCTATGTGAGAGGGATAAGGCGGTGTTGTGGGAAAAAGGGGAATCATTACTGCTGAATGATAGGGTTAAGGGATACTGAAGGGGAGATTTAGGGAGAACTACCAACCTGCCATTACACTCCACCTTGTGATCAGACCCTAAGGGCCTGATTACGAGTTCGGTGGGACTAGCGTCTGTGTTCCTGTCGGAGGCAGTCCGACTGCTGCAGACTCGTCATTAGTGTGTGGTCAAGCCGCCAGAGTACAATGCATGCATCCTGTATTCTGCATTGAAGACCGCATACTCAGCCAGCATCCCAAGGGTAGTACAGGGCTCTCTGACCATGTCAGATTACGATGTGTTTCTGGCAACCTGACCATTGTGGTCCGACCATCTGTTTTGAGTCGTTGGAAACGATGGATTTGGGGTGCATACTCACCCAAATCAGCTTCTCTCCGACAGTCTTCGGTGTGGATCCCTTTCTCCAGGTCCCCCTACACCGCAGCAGTTGAACCCCGAAGACTATGACCCTGTGGGCACTGGAATGCAGGTAAGTCCACAGGTGGCACGTATCCCCACTGACTGGACTTCACACAGATGACTACACTCCGGCAATGAGGTACATGGTTCACAATGCATATCCCCACATATGTCATGCATGTGTGTACATATCACATGTTTCCTGTGATTCTGCACACACTTGCAATGACATATTCAGGGGTATGTCCACCGCCGTAGAGGAGACCGCTGCGGTAGGAGTGGTTGCATCATAATATGGCGGGGGAACTTTCCTGTCCTTGTATGTCAGAATTGGATTGCGGCTGAAGCAGTTGGACATTCGGTCCGACCGGCATCGCAATCAGGCCCTTAGTGTGCAGATGAAATATGTGGACACCTCTTCTTTAATAAGGACAATAAATGTAGTAAAACAAGTATCTGATGGTGTTGTACTTTAACATAATCAAGAGTATACAAATCCATTTAATCTAAAAGAAGCTGGTAGGTTACCACATGCTGTTCATATAATTGAACTCTTCCGCTAGGAATAAACATTTAACCTAACAAGTGAACAAGAAACATAAAAGCAGTGAATAGAAGACATTATAGAAGGGCTGTATACTGCTATTTTGTACAAGACAGAACACCTTTGTTTATTTGAAAAAGATAGGTGATGTAATCTAATGAGTAGATTGTGTGGAATGAATGAGATTATGATCAAAGCCTTTTGCCAATTATCCATCCTAAGGATGTTACTGGTGTAAGGATTCCTTATCTTCTCAAAACCTTTTAAAAATCATAGACTTTAATTCTGTGGCAAAAATAATAATAATGATATTTATATTATTAAGACACTCACCCACTGGGGTATGCAAATGCAAAATATAATATATGTAATACAGGACAACCTACATACTTCACAGTCTCCTGCTGCCCTTTACTGAGCATTTCAGCATCAAGTTACAGATAGAACTTGACTGGCCTCCTTCCACCTAGCATTCAAAATACCACACAAAAGTTCAACATGAGGTCATACTCTATAGCTACTGTGAACTTAGTAGATATCTTTAATGGTTCATAAATCATTGACTTGAGTTTGTTAGACTATTGTACCTCTCTTCTACCTTGGGCTTTAACTCCCTCTGAGGCCTGAGGGTCTCAGGATACTCTCTATTTTTCCTATGGGTATTTTCAACAATACTGCCTTTCTGCAAGTTGCATCAGTCCTGAATATAGAGTAGACATACATAACTGGCAAACAGAGCTTAAGTGAAGGGGGAGAAAAGCTTATAGTTTTCATTAGTTTAAGTCCTTCAAACATAGGCCATTAATATTTTTCTCTAAGCCATTAAGCTAAGCTCACAGTGATGGTGTTACCCAGTGATGTGTCTAGAGAACTGATCTATTTTGTGTTGGAGGTATTTGAACAGAGTGTTGATGGTATTTACACCAAGCTTTTTCGGGGACATAAACGTTGAAGAGCAGTGGAGAGAGGATGGATGCTTTAGATACTCGAGCACATGGATGTTCTAAATCATATTGCTCGCTTAAGACTGCTCTTCCAGCTTGGTCTTTTAGTACAAAATAATCTTGGCAACTACATGTATCTGTGTCCTGCAGAGTCCTGCCTCATATGTGCCCTGGCCAATGGAATTAAACACAGCAGAGTTGTCATGATATATAGAAAGAAATTTGGTCCCTGTGGAGAATTAAATTAGTCTTGATTAGTTTTAAATAATTAATTTATAAGTAGTGCTGTTCCAACATTACGGGCGATAAACATAAGGTGATGGGAAAATTCCTACTAATGGACCGCTTCATATTTCCTACATAGGTCCGGGTCTAGCTAGCGCTTTATAAAATCAAAATATTAATGGCTCAGAGATAATATTTTATGTTTGTTTATGTACATGATTGATGTACAACAAAAGAAAAACGTGCTCTGGGGTCCCCTCAAAGATACCCGCAAACAATTTCACCATTACTGGTATGAGAAATGTCCCCAGTTTTTTATAAATCTCCAAAGGAAGGCCATCCGGACCTGCAGCTTTGCCTGCTTTCCCTGTCATAACTGCCTTCCCAATCTCACTTTCTGTTATAGTACTGTTTATGGCATCTCCGTTAGCATTGCCAATTAGACGGGGAACATCCTGACCCAATAAACCTTGCACCTCTTCCTCTGTTGTTACCCGATCCTCAAGATACACCTTCCCTAAATGGTTTAAAAAGGCCTCTTCTATACCCTCCCTGGTCATAAAAGATGTATGCAGGATTGTTCATGTGTTATGTACCTCTTATAAACATTATCACATAACATGTAAAGTGCTCTGATAGTTTTGGGTCTAGCTAGCACTATATAAAACTCAAAATAATAGTGATAATACACATATCACTGACTGCATGAGGAAAATTATGAAGTAAAATATTCATTAAATTACAATGTCATTAAAATGATTTGGCAATAGGCAGAGAACTTTTGATAAAGTGGCCAACAATTCATTTTTATGATTATTTCATGTCATCTAGACAATTTTCATCAAGCTAGTTTTGTCATAGGACCTGTGTGAAATGTGCTCCGAGCCTTTAAAGGAGTGTTCGTTAGGGACCTCATCAAGGCCGTAGATAATAAAACAATTGGGTTTGTTGTGGTCTATGTGTATGAATGTTTAGTGCTCTATGGAATGATGATAGATAGATAGATAGATAGATAGATAGATAGATAGATAGATAGATAGATAGATAGATAGATAGATAGATAGATAGATAGATAGATAGATAGATAGATAGATAGATAGATAGATAGATAGATAGATAGATAGATAGATGGATAGATGGATAGATGGATAGATGGATAGATAGATAGATAGATAGATAGATAGATAGATAGATAGATAGATAGATAGATAGATAGATAGATAGATAGATAGATAGATAGATAGATAGATAGATAGATAGATAGATAGATAGATAGATAGATAGATAGATAGATAGATAGATAGATAGATAGATAGATAGATAGATAGATAGATAGATGGATAGATGGGTAGAGAGATATATGTATGTATATTTGTGTGTACATATATACATATATATATTTTGACTGAAAAAGCACTACTTTTATAAATGAAGGGTTTTGCATAGCCCTTTCGCCACACAAGGGGGTGCAGGGCAAGGCAAAACCTATAATGAGATTTAGCAAGTCACGCAAGGGCACCTTGTGGGGTCCTGAGTGGCTTGAAAAATATGGAGTAATGCAAGACAGCTGCGGCCTCTGCCTTGCATTACTCTACCCCAGGATGGCGTTCCAATGGTGGAGCATGGGTGTTCCCAAGCATCCACCCTTGGATTCTGAAGCATTCCCAGATTTACTAACTCGGGTGGAACTGAGAATGTGCCAAAATGCCCCTCCTTCCCAGGGCAGGCGTAACAAGGAAAATTATCTTTATTTCTCCTTGTTCTTTCCACTTTCTACATGTGTGCATATATAGAAAGAGGAAAAAGCTTAAGAGGATAGCTTTTGTGCAGGAAGGTGTCTATGGTGCAAGGGTGCCGGCATTGGTGCTAGTCAGCAGTTTGTTCCCAGGGCAGACAGAGAGCAGGAATGCACCAGATCTTGATAGACATGGTGCATTCCCACTGTCAACCTTTTACGCAGCGTAGCTAGGAGTATTGGTGCATAGCATTGCATGAAATAATGATAAATATGGCCCAAAAATACCACTGAAATTACCCAGTTTTTGTAACTGACAAGATTTTAGATGTCATTTGTGATGTAATATGTGAGGTCATAAGATCTGCATCATAGCTGTACCTTCCTCACTTATAACTTCATTTTTAACCCCACCTTTTCTTTTTTATGGTTCCACACAGGGGGCCTAGATAGGTTGGGGGAGGATGTCCCTATGGGACACCCACCAAGTCTATAGGTCTGGGTATCCCTACCCACAACTTTATGTTTTTTGTTTTCTGGACTCAGTGATCATGTTGTGGCCTCCAGTCACATTGCTCGGTCCTGCAGGACTCTCATTAGTCAATCAGAGCTCTTTTTTCTGCCACTGTTCCCCACAGTCTCATGGGAGCACCACGGCTCTAGATATTGCTATTATTTCAAACTTTATTTCTCTGAATAGAATTACACCAAACCACAAAAAGCTTGATGTCTCTAGATTTTTCATGCAAATTCGTCGAATGGAACCAAAATTGGCAGCAAAACAAAAAAGCTCTTCCCATGGAAACTCTGACTTGCATATAACTAAACAGCCACTGTACTGCTTATGCCTTCATATATGGCCCCATATATTACATAATTTATGCATCAATAATGGTCCCTGATGACTAGGGATTGGCGTAATTGGAGTCATTTTAGAAACCAGCAACATTCTGCCAATCGCTGTATTGACAAAGGCAGTCGCCGAAACGCGTCTTTTGTGTGCTTGGATACCCAAATAAAATCGGGGTAAACAGTTTCCCGCGAGTGCTATATATATTTGTTTTCTTTGAAAAGAGCAAAGGTTAAAGTAACATTATAGTTAGGTGGATATTTCAGTGACAATGTAAAATTTGTAACTAAAAAAACACTGAAATTCTCCACTTATATTATCTATAGTACCTATGACTCCTTAAGGTTACAATATCTCAAGAACACATTTTTGCAGTGCTAATTACCCCACATTTTACATCACTCATGACATGTTCTATGACATAATTGAAACCATGACTGCAACATTTGAAACTACATAATTGATGCATGGTGAGGGCGCAAGTTATAGTTACTTTAGGTCACAAAGTATAGTTACTAGAGATAATTATAACTAGGGAATTTCAGTAGTTTTTTTAGTTTAGATATTATGTTGTGTAAGGTTTTTTTAATGTAAATTATGATATAATGACAGTTTCTAACTATAACACCACTTTAACCTTTGTTTTTTCTTCAGTGAGTTTCTAGGGTTTTTTAATGTAAGGTAATATTTATCACTTCACACAAAGCCAACCCCACGCTGAGCAAGGCCTTTAAAATTGGGGAGTTTTGGGGCAAGATGAAAGAACTACTATATATATATATATATATATTCACTGAAAAAACCATAGGTTTCAGGGGCGTTATAGTTAGCTGGACATTTCCCTCGTACAAAACCCTAGAAATTCCCCCGTTATAGTTAGTTCAGCTAACTATAACTCGCGCCCCTGCAATGCACTGCTGATGACGTCACATATTACATCACTCATGACATGGTCAGTGACATCACTGATGACATCACTGATGACATCTGAAATGACATCACAATGGATTCCTATGGAAGGAAATACAAGTTACTGGTAAGTACGCTTAAAATTACTTTTCAGGATCAGTGCTGGTCAAAAAGATGCAGCCCAGGGTTCTCTCCTGATAACAGGTGAGTAAATCGGAATTCGTAGTTCGGCTGATTTTAGAAGAATATTTGTACGTTTCAAAAATGGACACTTTGAAAATTTTCTGCTGAAAACCATACAATGGATTCCTATGGAAGGAAATACAAGTAACTGGTAAGTACGCTTAGAATTACTTTTCAGAGTCAGTGCTGGGCTAAAAAATGCAGCCCTGTGTTCTCTCCTGATAACAGGTGAGTAAATCGGAATTCGCAGTTCGGCTGACTTTAGAGGAATATTTTTAGTTTGTGAAAATAGACACTTAGAAACTTTTCTGCTGAAAACCACACAATGGATTCCTACGGACGGAAATACAAGTTACTGGTAAATACGCTTAGATTTACTTTTCAAGGTCAGTGCTGGGCTAAAAGATGCAGCACTGGGTTCTCTCCTGATAACAGGTGAGTAAATCGGAATTCGTAGTTCGGCTGATTTTAGAGGAATATTTGTACGTTTCAAAAATGGACACTTAGAAAATTTTCTGGTGAAAACCACACAATGGATTCCTATGGAAGGAAATACAAGTTACTGGTAAGTACGCTTGGAATTACTTTTCAGGGTCAGTGCTGGGCTAAAAGATGCAGCACTGGGTTCTCTCCTGATTACAGGTCGTTAAATCGGAATTCGTAGTTCGGCTGATTTTAGAGGAATATTTGTACGTTTAAAAAATGGACACTTAGAACATTTTCTGCTGAAAACCACACAATGGATTTCTATGGAAGGAAATACAAGTTACTGGTAAGTACGCTTAGAATTACTTTTCAGAGTCAGTGCTGGGCTAAAAGATGCAGCCCAGGGTTCTCTCCTGATTACAGGTGAGTAAATCGGAATTCGTAGTTCGGCTGATTTTAGAGGAATATTTATACTTTAAAAAAATTGACACTTAGAAAATGTTCTGGTGAAAACCACACAATGGACTCCTATGGAAGGAAATACAAGTTACTGGTAACTACGCTTAAAATTTCTTTTCAGGATCGGTGCTGGGCTAAAAGATGCAGCACTGGGCTCTCTCCTGATTACAGGTGAGTAAATCGGAATTCGTAGTTCGGCTGATTTTAGACGAATATTTGTACGTTTTATAAATGGACACTTGGAAAATTTTCTGCTGGAAACCACACAATGGATTCCTATGGAAGGAAATACAAGTTACTGGTAAGTACACTTAGAATTACTTTTCAGAGTCAGTGCTGGTTTAAAAGATGCAGCCCAGGGTTCTCTCCTGATAACAGGTGAGTAAATCGGAATTCGTAGTTCTGCTGATTTTAGAGGAATATTTGTACAATGGTGAAGGAAGGGGGTGGGGCCTGAGGTGATATGTGTGCAAACACGCCCTGCGGCGCATTTTAAGTTGGGGAATTAATTCCTCTTCAATCCTGAGGTCCCCTGGGGGCCAACTAGCCCACCAGGGACCTCCAGTATGCGCCAGGGGGCTGCATTGCCGAGAGGTGTTCAGAGGCCATGCCCCTTTTTACAACACTCTGCAACGCAGCTCCGTGGCGCTTACTGGAGGTATCTGGTGGGCTAGTTGGTCCCCAGGGACCCTCAGCATTGAAGAGGAAATAATTCCCCAACTTAAAACGCGCCACAGGGTGTGTTTGCACACATATCACCTCAGGCCCCGCCCCCTACCTTCACCACTGTGCAAACGCGCCCCGTGGGGTGTTTTAAGTTGGGGGATTAAGTCCCCTTGAATCCTGAGGTCCCCTGGCGTCCAACTAGCCCACCAGGGACCTCCAGTATGCGCCAGGGAGCTGCGTTGCAGAGAGGTGTTCAGAGGGCACACCCCTTTATACAACACTCTGCAACGCAGCTCCATTGCGCTTAGTGGAAGTACCTGGTGGGCTAGTTGTCTCCTAGGGGACCTCTGGATTGAATAGGAATGAATTCCCCAACTTAAAACGTGCCACAGGGCGTGTTTGCACAGTATCACCTCAGGCCCCGCCCCCTACCTTCACCACTGTGCAAACGTGCCCTGTGGCGCGTTTTAAGTTGGGAGATTAAGTCCCCTTGAATCCTGAGGTCCCCTGGCGGCCAACTAGCCCACCAGGTACCTCCAGTAAGTGCCACGGAGCTGCGTTGCAGAGAGGTGTAAAAAGGGACGTGGCCTCATTACACCTCTCTGCAACGCAGCCCCCTGGCGCATACTGGAGGTTCCTGGTTGGCTAGTTGGCCCCCAGGGACTGCCAGTATTGAAGGGGAATTCATTCCCCCTCTGCAAACGCGCCAAGGGGCGCGTTTGCAGAGTGATGAAAGGAGGGGGCGTGGCCTCCTCCCGATCCCGTTTCTTTGGGGTTTTTTTCATTTTAAGAAGGGGGGCTGTGTAGCTCCCCCCCACAAAAAAAGGGCCATCCCCCAGGGCCTGCCCTCTATTTTTTTTTTAAACTGTGGAGGGGGGCCGCATGGCCCCCCTCCGAGGCCTTAATTTGCCCTGGGGACCCCATCCCCTGGGGCATGTCCCTTTTTTGGGGGGGCTGCCTTGCCCCCCTCCTTTGGCCTCTTTTGGCCCCGGGGACCCCATCCCCCGGGGCAGTTTTATTTTTTATTTTTTTTATTTTGGGGAGGGGGCCGTGTGGCCCCCCTCCCGGGCCACTACTGGCCCCGGGGACCCCATCCCCTGGGGCCTGGCCTCCGTTGGGGACTGTGGGGGGGTCACAATCCCCCCACGGTCCCAGCCAACACCCCGCTTCCTGCAGGAGCCGGCATTGCTTTTCCACATGGGGAGCAGCTAACATGCTGCTCCTCATGTGGAAAAGCAATCTGCTTTGCTATTTGGAAGAGAAAGCAGGTTTCCCTGCTCTCTCTTCCAAATAGCAAAGCAGTTTGCAATGGCAGGGTGGGAGCCGCGAGGCTCCCGCCCTGCCATTGCAAACAGCAGTGTCTCGGGGGTGGGCTCCCTGGGACACTGCAGGAGCTGGCCCTGGGGGGGTGGCGGTCCCAGGGCCACGACAAGGCTCCAGGAGGGGGGCCGCGCGGCCCCCCTCCCACTTAAGTAAAAACCCCGGGGGTGGTGGTCCCCAGGGCTTGGGGGTCCGTATCGGACCCCCTACTTTAAATATGTAGTGCCCCAGGGAGGTGGTGGTCCCCGGGGCGCGTGGGGGGGCTCGAGCCCCCCCACACAGGTTTTGTTTAAAAAAAATAAATAAATAGGCCCCGGGGGCGGCGGTCCCCGGGGCCCCTCTGGGCCGCCATGACCATGAAATATTGCCCCCGGGACTTGGCCCCCCCGGGGGCTAATTGTAAACGAAGCACGGGAGCCCATGCTTGTTTTTTGCATCCCGCGATTTTTTTAATTGTCCTTGTGGGACCCCCTGAGCAGGCCTAGGGGGTCAGGGTGTTTCTACCCTGCCCCCTTTTCACGTTTTGCGATGTTTTTTTTGGGGCTTCTTGTGCCTCGGTTCTACCGAGGCACAAGATGGCTGCCAACACTTCCTGTTTAGTGATGTCATTTGAGATGTCATCAGTGATGTCATGAGTGATGTCACTGACCATGTCATGAGTGATGTAATATGTGACGTCATCAGCAGTGCATTGCGGGCGCACGAGTTATAGTTAGCTGAACTAGCTATAACTGGGGAATTTCAATGGTTTTGTACGAGTGAAAAGTCCAGCTAACTATAACGCCCCTGAAACCTATGTTTTTTTCAGTGAATTTCTAAGGTTTTTTAAATGCTAATTCCTAACTATAACATGCCTGAAACCTATGGTTTTTTCAGTGAATTTCAAAGGTTTTTTAAATGCTAATTTCTAACTATGCCTACAGAGATAGGACATGTGAAGAAAGAAGAAAAAACACACAGAAAGAAAAAAAAGAAATGCAGAAAGAAGCAACAGAAGTCCTCAAAGACGAAGAAAAGTGCAGGAAAAAGGATAACGTGCAGAAAGAACAAACAGAAGAGCAGAAAGAAGCCTTGTTGCAAAATCATCCTGTACCCTCAACTTTTTCAGACGGATACTGGTGGTAATTGAGTCTGACTAACCAGTCCTAGAGCCAGTGCTATGTTAAAAGACACTCAGAATACAGTGAAAACATCTAAATACACTAGGGAACACTATGCGTTGGGGTTCCCCTGTGATCAGCATGACCTCCTCTGTAAGCCCCTAGTTAACTACCTCTTAAAACGCGCCACAGGGCGTGTTTGCACACGTCAGCTCAGGCCCCGTCCCCTCACTTCCCCACTGTGTAAACACGCCCTGTGGCCATTTTAAGTTGGGAGATTAAGTCCACTCAAATCCTGAGGGTCCCTAGGGTCCAACTAGACCACTAGGTACCTCCAGTAAGCGCCACAGAGCTGCGTTGCAGAAAGATGTAAAAAGGGGCACGGCCTAGACCACATCTCTGCAACGCAGCGGAGTGGTGCTTACTGGAAGCACCTGGTGGGCTAGTTGGCCCCCAGGGTCCCTCAGGATTGAAGGGGAAATATTTCCCCAACTTAAAACGCGCCACAGGGCTTGTTTGCACACGTTAACTCAGGCCCCGTCCCCTCCCTTCACCACTGTGTAAACACGCCTGTGGCCATTTTTAGTTGGGAGATTAAGTTCATTTGAATCCTGAGGGTCGCTAGGGTCCAACTAGCCCACTAGGTACCTCCAGTATGCGCCACAGAGCTGCGTTGCAGAGAGGTGTAAAAAGTGGCACGACCTGGACCACCTCTCTGCAACGCAGCTCAGTGGCGCTTACTGGAAGCACCTGGTGGGCTGATTAGCCCCCAGGGGCCCTCAGGATTGAAGGGGAATTATTTCCCCAACTTAAAACGCGCCACAGGGCTTGTTTGCACACGTTAACTCAGGCCCCGTCCCCTCCCTTCACCACGGTGTAAACACGCCCTGTGGCCGTTTTTAGTTGGGAGATTAAGTTAATTTAAATCCTGAGGGTCCCTAGGGTCCAACTAGCCCACTAGGTACGTCCAGTATGCACCACAGAGCTGCGTTGCAGAGAGGTGTAAAAAGTGGCACGGCCTGGACCACCTCTCTGCAACGCAGCTCAGTGGTGCTTACTGGAAGCACCTTGTGGGCTAGTTAGCCCCCAGGGGCCTTCAGGATTGAAGGGGAATTATTTCCCCAACTTAAAACGCGCCATAGGGCGTGTTTGCACACGTCACCTCAGGCCCCGTCCCCTTCCTTCCCCACTGTGTAAACATGCCCTGTGGACGTTTTTTAAGTTGGGAGATTAAGTCCCCTTGAATCCTGAGGATCCCTAGGGGCAAAATAGCCCACTAGATACGTCCAGTAAGCGCCATTGCAGAGAGGTGTAAAAAGGGGCACGGCCTGCACCACCTCTCTGCAACGCAGAGCAGTGGCACTTACTGGAAGCACCTGGTGGGCTAGTTGGCCCCCAGGGTCCCTCAGGATTGAAAGGGAATTATTTCCCCAACTTAAAACGCGCCACAGGGCGTGTTTGCACACGTCACCTCAGGCCCCGTCCCCTCCCTTCACCACTGTGTAAACGCGCCCTGTGGCCGTTCTAAGTTGAGAGGTTAAGTCCCCTTGAATCCTAAGGGTCCCTAGGGTCAAACTAGCCCACTAGGTACCTCCAGTAAGCGCCACAGAGCTGCGTTGCATAGAGGTGTAAAAAGGAGTGTGGCTTCAGAACACCTGTCTGCAACGCAGCTCCCTGGCGCACACTGGAGATACCTGTTGGGCTAGTTGGCTTCAGGGACCCTCAGTATTGAAGGGGAATTAATTCCCCAACTTACAACTGGCCAGGGGGCACATTTGCAGAGTGCTGCAAGGAGGGGGCGTGGCCTCCAGCGCGATGCCGGTGTTTTATTTATTTTATTTTTTTAAGAAGGAGGGCTGTGTGGCCCCCCTTCTTTTTCTAATTTACTGGCCCTGGGGACCCCATCCCCCAGGGCCTGCACCCTAATTTGTTTTGTTGAAAAAAATAAATGTGGCCCTCCCAAGGCCTTAATCCGCCCCGGGGACCCAAACCCCCGGGTCATGGCCTTTTTTTAATTTAAATTCTTTAGGAGGGGGCTGCGTTGCCCCCCTCCTCAGGCCACTTATGGCTCCGGGGACCCCATCCCCCGGGGCCGGCCTTTGTTTTTTATTATTTTAAAAATATATATATTTATGGAAACACCTAGGACATGCTGGACAAACCGTATGTACCTATCACCATGACGATTTGCGTGATATTCATTAAAAGGCGACTATGCATAGAATGAATCCACATGGAATGTATTTACACCGCTAGTGAAGCTCTGACGTGTCTGACGCCCTACCGTGCCTAATCCCGGCGCCTCCGCCGGTGGGTACTCTCCAAGTAGACACCCTTGTCGTTTATTTATACAAACATGGGTAGCTATTGACGGGCACATTTAATATACACGCACACCAAGCCATTCAAAGGGGATTAGACAAAAATTCGACCAAACTATGCAAGAAACCCCCCTCACGGTTAATAAAAACACATCCACCGCCGGATGTATAATACTTTTTATTTTACTCTCTGGAAAGGAGACGAACCTCACTTGAGAGTCATAGTGTGCTCCTGGCTGAGCCCAATGCTGTGTTACACCCACCAGTGCCCGCCGATTGCCTCACACCTCTGTGTTGTATTCCACCAGCTAGTGCGTATGCTATGACACTCTCTAGCCCATGTGCACTGTAACACCACCCTGTGAATATGTCATGCCACACTTGCCTTCGCACGGGTTATATTGCCCCATCTAACGTGCCTTCCTCGATGTGTATGTTATAACGCACAGCGCTATGCCATACATATTACAATCTGGGATCCATATCTTTGTCACAGTGCATATGCAACGTTACACTCCCCAGCACATATTTTATATTACAACTTTAGAGACTAGTTATGTTACACAACACTGCCCTGTGCATATTACACTCCAAGGCGCATATCGCATAGCACGCGCTAGTGCCTGTGCTATCTCGCGCTCTCCAATGAATCTGTCATTGCGCACAATGTATTGCATATTATATTTCAAACCCCGGTTCATCTTATATCACACTTTTTGGTGCATAGTTTATACCATATACTACATCTAGTTTTCATTTTCAATCGTGCTCTCAGGACTATGTTCTATATAACACTGCGTCCACCTACCCTTTTCACGGGCATTACATTTTGCGATGGTGGTGGAGGGTCAGGGGGTGTTTCTGCCAAGTGAGCCCGGAGTCACAGTCACAAACGTCCTCTTCTTCCTGAATAAAAGTGAGATTATGCTGCATACTTGTTCATATTTAAAGTAGCTTGCACAGACAAACATTTTAAAAACAATAAAGTTCCTAATACCCACCTTCTCTGAACAGTTAGCTTGCTGCCCCATCCACCTCCTCCCTATCCTCTGTTATCTGAATTCATGGACTAGCCTCCTCCCTCCTGCCATGCATGGTCTGATGTGCTGCCACTGCCCTCCATTTAGCATGATGTACCAGTCCACTTCTCCTGCCCTCCATTGCCCAATTCTATGGCCCATCATTGACCTCCTGCTTAGCCTCTGTGCTTAGCTTGCTGCCCCTATTCTCCTTCCCCCTGCCCTTCGATGTCTTTGTGCATGACCCTGCTCCATCCTTTTTGCCCACTATGTTCCATGGACCTGCCACTCCTATCTACTCTGAGTGTTCTGTTGATCTGCCATTCCCCTCCCACCTGCTTAGCATTGTCAGATGACTGTAACCTGTCCCTGCCACCTCCACCCTGCCTGTCCACATGCCATGCCCCTATCCCCTTCCTCCTGTACTCCATGGTCCATTTTACTGCCACACCCTTCTGCCCTCCCTGATCTGTTGTGCTGCAACTGCTCCTCCTGCCTGCCCCGCGTGGTCTGTTGTGAGGCCCCTTCCCCTGAACTCTCTTGTCTGTGCCCAGGTCCTGACCCTCCCTTCTATCCTCCATGGTCCTTTGTGCATGCCCCTGCACCCTCCTTCTTGCCCATCATAGCCATTGTGCTGCCACTAACCCTCCCGCTTGCCATGCATGGTCTTCTGTGCTGCCATGGCCCCTCCCACCTTCCCTGTGTGGTCAGCTAGCTGCCCCTGACCCCCTCCCACCTTCCCCCATGGTCTGTGTGTATGCCACCATAGTCGCATTGTTGCTCTCCAAGGGTTGTCTTGTTTCTAGTGCCCATCCTGCCTGACCTCCATGGTCATCTTGCTGCTCCTGCCCTGCCACCTTGCCCCCAGCCCTCTGTTTCCATGTGCAGACCCCTATTCCCTCCCTCCTGGCTTGTCTGTTCCATTGTGATGCCCCTGATCCGTCCCTCCTGCCCTTTATGGTCTGTTATGCTGCAGCTTTCTCTCCTGTCTGTCCATTATGGTCAGCTAGCTACCATTGCCTCTTTCCCATCTGTTCTCTGTTGTCCATGTGCATGGTCCTGTCCCCTCCCTATTGCTTTCGATTGGATTGTTGTGCTGCACTCCCGTCCCGCATGCGCTGTGTGGTGTATTGTGCTGCTGCAAACCCTGATGCCTGCCCTGTAGGGTCAGTTTGGTGCACCTCTCCATGTCCCTCCTGTCCTCTGTTATCCGAGTCCATGTCCCTACCCCAATTCCTCCTGCCTACCATGATTCAATGTACCATACTTGCGAACATTTTGAACTTGGTAAGAGGGAGATTTTGAAAAAAAACTGGGGTACTGATTTTCCCCTTTGAGTTACATTGAAAAAGAGGAGATTATAGACAGGAGACAGATCAAATAAAGCCCATTTGAGCTTAAAAACATTGGACGTTTCCTGGCTGAAACGGGTCTGTTGGCATGTATGGTTGTACTACCACTGTCTCTTCCTTCTGCCCACAATGGTCTATTATATTGCCACAGCCTCTCTTGCCAGTTCTGTATTGTTGGTTTGTTGCCCCTGCCCCCCTTTCCACTGCCCTCCATAGTCTGTTGTGCTGCCACTGCCCTTCCTGCCTGCCCAGTGTGGTCAAATTGTTGCCTCTGCACTCTCCTACCTGCCTTCAATTTTCAGAGTCCGTGCCCCTGGCCTCTGCCTCTCAACAGTATCCCAATGAACAACTAGATTGCTAACATTCTATATATATTACAAAAGTGTGGAACGCCTGACGTCATCTTGATGTAATCAAAACTGTAATACCTAGAGTATTTCCTTTAGAAATTACATATATGAGAGGGTCTTATTTGCATCAAAATTATGGTTAGTGCTCTAAAAAACTAAAATGAGGACATATTTTTTGAGTTTTCAAATAGCGACAAAAAACTTTTAAATTTTTTGTAATCTTTATGTTTTTTTATCCAGTTGACCACTTGATTAAATGTTGTACCTTGGCGAGAGGATGTGGTGTTACTTCCAGAGCTGCAGACTTTGCAACTGGGGAACCAGGTTGGAGTTTCTGCTTCATCACTTAATCTCCCCATGTCTACAACAAAAATGAATTTGATCTTGTGTGATGTAACCAATGCTCATGTAAAGCATTCCAATACCTGACAAGTCTGCACTATATAAAACTGCAAATACACAAAAAATAAGTGTTTTGCACACTTCTGTCATTGGGCTACATGTCGGCTACATCTGGGTGATATTTGTGCTGCATTTAGGCTCTTTTGTGTCTGGTGGCCATCTTGGGAGATTTATTTGTTATGAAGTTTCCTAATTTCCTCATTTACTGCAGTCTCCTCAGTAGGAAATGCTTTCAGTTTTTTACTTTGATTCCATCAAGAAGGTATTCAGATATGTCACACATTTGCCATAAATTCTGAATGTTAGCACTCTAGTTGCTCATTAGATCACTGTAGTAAAGCTACTGCTCACCACGGAAGTCTGCTGCTGGTATTAAAAGTGCATGTTTCAGTCTGCATATCAGATTTTTTTAATGAAATAGAAGAGGATTTGAGAAGTCACTCAAAATGTGCCCTAATTTTTCTTTCTTCAGCACTAATCATAATTTCTATGGCAAAATGAACCCCCTCATTGTGTTCCTTTTTAAATTAAATGTTTTAAGTGTTGCCAGTTTATTCCAATCAAGATGGCATCAGGTGTGCCATACTTTTGTCATAAGTAAGACAGTAAGCGCTCTAGTTGTTCTTAAGAACACTCTAGGACATTCTGTCATTAGGCTATACTTGGGCTACATCTGGGTGATATTTGGGCTACATGTGGGCTCTTTTGTCTCTGGTGGCCATCTTGGGAGATTTATTTGTTATGAAGTTTCCTAATTTCCTCATTTGCTGCAGTCTCCTCAGTGGGAATACTTTCAGTTTTTTATTTTGGTTCCATCAAGAAGGCATTCAGATGTGTCACACATTTGCCATAAATTCTAAATGTTAGCACTTTAGTTGCTCATTAGATCACTGTAGTAAAACTACTGCTCACCAGGGAAGTCTGCTGGGTATTCAAAGTGCATGTTTCAGTCTGCATGTCACAATTTGTTTATGAAATAGAAGAGGATTTGAGAAGTCAAAATGTGCCCTAATTTTTCTTTCTGCAGAACTAATCATAATTTCTATGGCAAAATGAACCCCCTCATTTTGTTCCTTTGTAAATTAAATGTTTTAAGTGTTACCACTTTATTCCAATCAAGATGGCTTCAGGTGTGCCATACTTTTGTCATAAGTAAGACTGTTAGCGCTCTAGTTGTTCGTTAGAACACTCTGGGACATTCTGTCATTGGGCTATACTTGGGCTACATCTGGGTGCTATTTGGGCTACATTTGGGCTCTTTTGTCTCTGGTGGCCATCTTGGGAGATTTATTTGTTATGAAGTTTCCTAATTTCCTCATTTACTGCAGTATCCTCAGTAGGAAATACTTTCAGTTTTTTACTTGGTTCCATCAAGAAGGCATTCAGATGTGTCACACATTTGCCATAAATTCTGAATGTTAGCACTCTAGTTGCTCATTAGATCACTGTAGTAAAGCTACTGCTCACCAGGGAAGTCTGCTGCTGATATTCAAAGTGCATGTTTCAGTCTGCATGTCAGGATTATTTTATGACATAGAAGAGGATTTGAGAAGTCAAAATGTGCCCTATTTTTTCTTTCTGCAGCACTAATCATAATTTCTATGGCAAAATGAATCCCCTCATTGTGTTCCTTTGTAAATTAAATGTTTTAAGTGTTACCACTTTATTCCATTCAAGATGGCTTCAGGTGTGCCATACTTTTGTCATAAGTAAGACTGTTAGCGCTCTAGTTGTTCGTTAGAACACTCTCGGACATTCTGTCATTGAGCTATACTTGGGCTACATCTGGGTGATATTTGGGCTACATTTGGGCTCTTTTGTCTCTGGGGGCCATTTTGGGAGACTTATTTGTTATGATGTTTCCTAATTTCCTCATTTACTACAGTCACCTCAGTAGGAAATACTTTCAGTTTTTTACTTTGATTCCATCAAGAAGGCATTCAGATGTGTCACAAATTTCCCATATATTCAGAATGTTAGCATTCTAGTTGCTTATTAGATCACTGTAGTAAAGCTACTGCTCACCAGGGAAGTCTGCTGCTGGTATTGAAAGTGCATGTTTCAGTCTGCATGTCAGAATTATTTAATGAAATAGAAGAGGATTTGAGAAGTCACTCAAAATGTACCCTAATTTTTCTTTCTGCAGCACTAATCATACTTTCTATGGCAAAATGAACCCTCTCATTTTGTTCCTTTTTAAATTAAATGTTATAAGAATTACCACTTTATTCCAACCAAGATGGCTTCAGGTGTGCCATACGTTTGTCATAAGTAGGACTGTTAGCGGTGTAGTTGTTCTTTAGAACACTCTGGGAAGCTGCAGTAGAACACAAAGGAATCAACTGACAGTCTCTGCCCTTGTTGGAAGTACATGTTTTACTGAGAATGTCAGACTTCATTCTCACATGACTGAGAAAGATAATGTGAATTTACAGAAAATATGCTCTCAGTTAGCTTATAGATCACCTTCCAAACCTCTGTGGGAAAAGCATGAGAAAATAGTTTTCTCTCAAACATGATTCATGATATCACAGCAGAAGGCTTTTTCACATGGTAAAATCACCTTAGAACACACCACAATTCCTAAAAGAGTATGGTACCATCAACAAATGATTTATAATGTAACTAAAGACTTAAAACCTTCTATTAACTGCAATGCTTTTTAATGAGGTGCTATCATGTATATTGGTCCCAAGATGGCTGCCAACACTTCTTGGATGAAGTGCTGACAGCCAATCAGATCTCACGATGAGATGTGTTCTACTGCAGCTTCCCAGAGTGTTCTAAAGAACAACTAGAGCGCTAACAGTCCTACTTATGACAAACGTATTGCACACCTGAAGCCATCTTGATTGGAATAAAGTGGTAACTCTTAAAACATTTAAATTAAAAAGGAACAAAATGAGGGGGTTCATTTCTCCATAGAAAGTATGATTAGTGCTGCAGAAAGAAAAATTAGGGCACATTTTGAGTCACTTCTCAAATCCTCTTCTATTTCATTAAAACATTCTGAGATTCAGACTGAAACATGCACTTTCAATACCAGCAGCAGACATCCTTGGTGAGCAGTAGCTTTACTACTGTGATCTAATGAGCAACTAGAGTGCTAACATTCTGAATTCATGGCAAATGTGTGACACATCTGAATGCCTTCTTGATAGAATTGAAGTAAAAAACTGAAAGTATTTCCTACTGAGGAGACTGTAGTAAATAAGGAAATTAGGAAACTTCATAAAAAATAAGTCTCCCAAAATGGCCACCAGAGACAAAAGAGCCCAAATGTAGCACAAATATCACCCAGATGTAGCCCAAATATAGCCCAATGACAGAATGTCCCAGAGTGTTCTAACGAACAACTAGAGCGCTAACAGTCTTACTTATGACAAAGTATGGCACACCTGAAGCCATCTTGATTGGAATAAAGTGGTAACACTTAAAACATTTAATTTACTAAGGAACAAAATGAGGGGGTTCATTTTGCCATAGAAATTATGGTTAGTGCTGCAGAAAGAAAAATTAGGGCACATTTTGACTTCTCAAATCCTCTTCTATTTCGTAAAATAATTTGGACATGCAGACTGAAACATGCACTTTGAATACCAGCTGCAGACTTCCCTGGTGAGCAGTAGCTTTACTACAGTGATCTAATGAGCAACTAGAGTGCTAACATTCAGAATTTATGGCAAATGTGTGACACATCTGAATGCCTTCTTGATGGAACCAAAGTAAAACACTGAAAGTATTTCCTACTGAGGAGACTGCAGTAAATGAGGAAATCAGGAAACTTCATTACAAAGAAATCTCCCAAGATTGCCACCAGAGACAAAATAGCCCAAATGTAGCCCAAATATCACCCAGATGTAGCCCAAGTATAGCCCAATGACAGAATGCCCCAGAGTGTTCTTAAGAACAACTAGAGCGCTTACTGTCTTACTTATGACAAAAGTATGGCACACCTGAAGCCATCTTGATTGGAATAAACTGGTAACACTTAAAACATTTAATTTAAAAAGGAACATAATGTGGGGGTTCATCTTGCCATAGAAATTATGATTAGTGCTGCAGAAAGGAAAATTAGGGCACATTTTGACTTCTCAAATTCTCTTCTATTTCATTAAAAAAATTCTGATATGCGGACTGAAACATGCACTTTTAATACCAGCAGCAGACTTCTGTGGTGAGCAGTAGCTTTACTACAGTGATCTAATGAGCAACTAGAGTGCTAACATTCAGAATTTATGGCAAATGTGTGACATATATGAATACCTTCTTGATGGAATCAAAGTAAAAAACTGAAAGCATTTCCTACTGAGGAGGCTGCAGTAAATGAAGAAATTAGGAAACTTCATAACAAATAAATCTCCCAAGATGCCAACCAGAGACAAAAGAGCACAAATGTAGCACAAATATCACCCAGATGTAGCCCACATGTAGCCCAATGACAGAAGTGTGCAAAACATTTATTTTTTGTGTATTTGCAGTTTTATATAGTGCAGACTTGTCAGGTATTGGAGTGCTTTACATGAGCATTGGTTACATCACACAAGATCAAATTCATTTTGGTTGTAGACATGGGGAGATTATGTGATTTGACCAGAATCACAGAATGTTGAGCTGAAGCAGATACTCCAACCTGGTTTTCCAGTTGCAAAGTCTGCAGCTCTGGAAGTAACACCACATCCTCTACCCTCAGTGCAACATTTAATCAAGTGGTCAACTGGATAAAAAAACATAAAGATTACAAATAGTTTAAAAGTTCTTTGTCGCTATTTGAAAACTCAGAAAATTTGTCCTCATTTTAGTTTTTTAGAGCACTAACAATAATTTTGATGCAAATAAGACCCTCTCATACATGTAATTTCTAAAGGAAATGCTCTAGGTATTACAGTTTTAATTACATCAAGATGATGTAGGGCGTTCCACACTTTTGTAAGAAATATAGAATGTTAGCAATCTAGTTGTTCATTGGGATACTGTTGAGAGGCAGAGGCCAGGGGAACGGACTCTGAAAATTGAAGGCAGATAGGAGAGTGCAGAGGCAACAATTTGATCACACTGGGCAGGTAGGAAGGGCAGTGGCAGCACAACAGACTAAGGAGGGCAGTGGAAAGGGGGCAGGGGCAACAAACCAACAATACAGGACTGGCAAGAGAGGCTGTGGCAATATAATAGACCATTGTGGGCAGAAGGAAGAGGCAGTGGTAGTACAACCATACATGCCAACAGACCCGTTTCAGCCAGGAAACGTCCAATGTTTATAAGCTCAAATGGGTTTTATTTGATCTGTCTCCTGTCTACAATCTCCTCTTTTTCAATGTAACTCGAAGGGGAAAATCAATATCCCAGTTTTAAAAAAAAATCTCCCTCTTACCAAGTTCAAAATGTTCGCAAGTATGGTACATTGGATCATGGTAGGCAGGAGGAATTGGGGTAGGGACATGGACTCGGATAACAGAGGACAGGAGGGACATGGAGAGGTGCACCAAACTGACCCTACAGGGCAGGCATCAGGGTTTGCAGCAGCACAATACACCACGCAGGGCATGCAGGACGGGAGTGCAGCACAACAATCCATAGAAAGCAATAGGGAGGGGACAGGACCATGCACATGAACAACAGAGAACAGAGGGGAAAGAGGCAATGGTAGCTAGCTAACCATAATGGACAGAGAGGAGAGAAAGCTGCAGCATAACAGATTATAAAGGGCAGAAGGGATGGATCAGGGGCATTACAATGGAACAGACAAGCCAGGAGGGAGGGAATAGCGGTCTGCACATGGAAACAGAGGGCTGGGTGCAAGGGGGCAGGGCAGGAGCAGCAAGATGACCATGGAGGTCAGGCAGGATGGGCACTAGAAACAAGACACACCATGGAGAGCAACAGTGAGACTATGATGGCATACACACAGACCATGGAGGGAAGGTGGGAGGGGGTCCGGGGCAGCTAGCTGACCACACAGGGAAGGTGGGAGGGGCCATGGCAGCACAGAAGACCATGCATGGCAAGCGGGAGGGTTAGTGGCAGCACAATGGCTATGATGGGCAAGAAGGAGGGTGCAGGGGCATGCACAAAGGACCATGGAGGATAGAAGGGAGGGTCAGGACCTGGGCACAGACAAGAGAGTTCAGGGGAAGGGGCCTCACAACAGACCGCGCGGGGCAGGCAGGAGGAGCAGTTGCAGCACAACAGACCAGGGAGGGCAGAAGGGTGTGGCAGTAAAATGGACCATGGAGGACAGGAGGAAGGGGATAGGGGCATGGCATGTGGACAGGCAGGGTGAAGGTGGCAGGGACAGGTTACAGTCATCTGACAATGCTAGGTAGCTGGGAGGGGAGTGGCAGCTCAACAGAACACTCAGAGTAGATAGGAGTGGCAGGTCCATGGAACATGGTGGGCAAAAAAGATGGAGCAGGGGCAGGCACAAAGACATCGGAGGGCAGGGGGAAGGAGAATAGGGGCAGCAAGCTAAGCAAAGAGGCTAAGTAGGAGGTCAATGATGGGCCATAGAATTGGGCAATGGAGGGCAGGAGGAGTGGACTGGTACATCGTGCTAAATGGAAGGCAGTGGCAGCACATCAGACCATGCATGGCAGGAGGGAGGAGGCTAGTCCATGGATTCAGACAACAGAGGATAGGGAGGAGGTGGATGGGGCAGCAAGCTAACTGTTCAGAGAAGGTGGGTATTAGGAACTTTATTGTTTTTAAAATGTGTGTCTGTGCGAACTACTTAAAATATGAACAAGTATGCAGCATAATCTCACTTTTATTCAGGAAGAAGAGGACGTTTGTGACTGTGACTCCAGGCTCACTTGGCAGAAACACCCCCTGACCCTCCACCCCCCATCGCAAAATGTAATGCCCGTGAAAAGGGTAGGTGGACGCGGTGTTATATAGAACATAGTCATGAGAGCACGATTGAAAATGAAAACTAGATATAGTATATGGTATAAACTATGCACCAAAAAGTGTGATATAAGATGAACCGGGGCGTTAAATATAATATGCAATACATTGTGCGCAATGACAGATTTATTGGAGAGCGCGAGATAGCACAGGCACTAGCGCGTGCTATGCGATATACGCCTTGGAGTGTAATATGCACAGGGCAGTGTTGTTTAACCTAACTTGTCTCTAAAGTTGTAATTTAAAATATGTGCTGGGGAGTGTAACGTTGCATATGCACTGTGACAAAGATATGGATCCAAGATTGTAATATGTATGGCATAGCGCTGTGCGTTATAACATAGGCATCGAGGAAGGCACTTTAGATGGGGCAATATAACCCGTGCGAAGGCAAGTGTGGCATGACATATTCACGGGGTGGTGTTACAGTGCACATGGGCTAGAGAGTGTCATAGCATATGCACTAGCTGGTGGAATACAACACAGAGGTGTGTGGCACTCGGCAGGCACTGGTGGGTGTAACACAGCATTGGGCTCAGCCAGGAGCACGCTGTGACTCTCAAGTGAGGTTTGTCTCCTTTCCAGACAGTAAAATAAAAAGTATTACACATCCTGCGGTGGATGTGTGTTTTATTAACCATAAGGGGGGTTTCTTGCATAGTTTGGTCGAATTTTTGTCGAATCCCCTTTGAATGGCTTGGTGCGCGTGTGTATTAAATGTGCCCGTCAATAGCTACCCATGTTTGTATAAATAAACGACAAGGGTGTCTACTTGGAGAGTACCCACCGGCGGGGGCGCTGGGATTCAGACAACAGAGGATAGGGAGGAGGTGGATGGGGCAGCAAGCTAACTGTTCAGAGAAGGTGGGTATTAGGAACTTTATTGTTTTTAAAATACGTGTCTGTGCGAACTACTTAAAATATGAACAAGTATGCAGTATAATCTCACTTTTATTCAGGAAGAAGAGGACGTTTGTGACTGTGACTCCGGGCTCACTTGGCAGAAACCCCCCCTGACCCTCCATCCCCCATCGCAAAATGTAATGCCCGTGAAAAGGGTAGGTGGACGCGGTGTTATATAGAACATAGTCCTGAGAGCACGATTGAAAATGAAAACTTGATATAGTATATGGTATAAACTATGCACCAAAAAGTGTGATATAAGATGAACCGGGGCGTGAAATATAATATGCAATACATTGTGCGCAATGACAGATTCATTGGAGAGCGCGAGATAGCACAGGCACTAGCGCGTGCTATGGGATATACGCCTTGGAGTGTAATATGCATAGGGCAGTGTTGTGTAACCTAACTAGTCTCTAAAGTTTTAATATAAAATATGTGCTGGGGAGTGTAACGTTGCATATGCACTGTGACAAAGATATGGATCCCAGATTGTAATATGTATGGCATAGCGCTGTGCGTTATAACATAGGCATCGAGGAAGGCACATTAGATGGGGCAATATAACCCGTGCGAAGGCAAGTGTGGCATGACATATTCACGGCGTGGTGTTACAGTGCACATGGGCTAGAGAGTGTCATAGCATACGCACTAGCTGGTGGAATTCAAACAAAAAGGTGTGTGGCACTCGGCGGGCACTGGCGGGTGTAACACAGCATTGGGATCAGCCAGGAGCACGCTGTGACTCTCAAATGAGGTTTGTCTCCTTTCCAGAGAGTAAAATAAAAAGTATTACACATCCTGCGGTGGATGTGTGTTTTACTAACCGTGAGGGGGGTTTCTTGCATAGTTTGGTCGAATTTTTGTCGAATCCCCTTTGAATGGCTTGGTGTGCGTGTGTATTATATGTGCCCGTCAATAGCTACCCATGTTTGTATAAATAAACGACAAGGGTGTCTACTTGGAGAGTACCCGCCGGCGGGGGCGCCGGGATTAGGCACGGTAGGGCATCAGACACGTCAGAGCTTCACTAGCGGTGTAAATACATTCCACGTGGATTCATTGTCTGCATAGTCGCCTTTTAATGAATATCACACAAATCGTCATGGTGATAGGTACATACGGTTTGTCCAGCATGTCCTAGGTAATTCTATAAATATATATTTTTTTTAAATATTAAAAAACAAAGGACCGCCCGGGGGATGGGGTCCCTGGCGCCATAAGTGGCCTGAGGAGGGGGGCAACGCAGCCCCCCTCCTAAAGATTTTTTTTAAAAAGACCATGACCCGGGGGTTGGGGTCCCCGGGGCCGATTAAGGCCTTGGGAGGGGGCCACGTGGCCCCTTCCAATTGAATGTTTTTCAACAAAAAAAATTAGGGTGCATGCCCTGGCGATGGGGTCCCCAGGGCCAATAAATTAGAAAAAGAAGGGGGGGCCACACAGCCCTCCTTCTTAAAAAAATAAAAGACCGGCATCACGCCGGAGGCCACGCCCCCTCCTTGCAGCACTCTGCAAACGCGCCCCCTGGCCAGTTGTAAGTTGGGGAATTAATTCCCCTTCAATACTGAGGGTCCCTGAGGGCCAACTAGCCCAACAGGTATTTCCAGTATGCGCCAGGGAGCAGCGTTGCAGACAGGTGTTCTTAGGCCACGCCCCTTTTTACACCTCTATGCAACGCAGCTCTGTGGCGCTTACTGGAGGTACCTAGTGGGCTAGTTTGACCCTAGGGACCCTTAGGATTCAAGGGGACTTAATCTCTCAACTTAGAACGGCCACAGGGCGTGTTTACACAGTGGTGAAGGGAGGGGATGGGGCCTGAGGTGATGTGTGCAAACACGCCCTGTGACGCGTTTTAAGTTGGGGAAATAATTCCCTTTCAATCCTGAGGGACCCTAGGGGCTAACTAGCCCACCAGGTGCTTCTAGTAAGCCCCACTGCTCTGCGTTGCAGAGAGGTGGTGCAGGTCGTGCCCCTTTTTACACCTCTCTGCAATGGCGCTTACTGGACGTACCTAGTGGGCTATTTTGCCCCTAGGGACCCTCAGGATTCAAGGTGACTTAATCTCCCAACTTAAAACGGCCACAGGGCGTGTTTACACAATGGGGAAGGCAGGGGACGAGGCCTGAGGTGACGTGTGCAAACACGCCGTATGGTGCGTTTTGAATTTGGGGAAATAATTCCCCATCATTCCTGAGGGCCCCTGGGGGCTAACTAGCCCACCAGGTGCTTCCAGTAAGCGCCACTGAGCTGCATTGCAGAGAGGTGGTCCAGGCCGTGCCACTTTTTACACCTCTCTGCAACGCAGCTCTATGGCGCTTACTGGAGGTAGCTAGTGGGCTAGTTGGACCCTAGGGACCCTCAGGATTCAAATGAACTTAATCTCCCAACTAAAAACGGCCACAGGGCGTGTTTACACAGTGGTAAAGGGAGGGTACGGGGCCTGAGTTACAGAGGAGGTCATGCTAATAACAGGGGGACTCCAACGCATAGTGTTCCCTAGTATATGTAGGTGTTTTTACTGTATTCTGAGTGTCTTTTAACATAGCACTGGCTCTAGGACTGGTTAGTCAGACTCAGTTACCACCAGTATCCGTCTGAAAAAGTTGAGGGTACAGGATGATTTTGCAACAAGGCTTCTTTCTGCTCTTCTGTTTGTTCTTACTGCAAGTTATCCTTCTTCCTGCACTTTTCTTCGTCTTTGAGGACTTCTGTTGCTTCTTTCTGCATTTCTTTTTTTTCTTTCTGTGCGTTTTTTCTTCTTTCTTCACATGTCCTATCTATGTAGGCATAGTTAGAAATTAGCATTTAAAAAACCTTTGAAATTCACTGAAAAAACCATAGGTTTCAGGCACGTTATAGTTAGGAATTAGCATTTAAAAAACCTTAGAAATTCACTGAAGAAACCATAGGTTTCAGGGGCGTTATAGTTAGCTGAACTTTTCACTCGTACAAATCCATTGAAATTCCCCCGTTATAGTTAGTTCAGCTAACTGTAAATCACGCGCCCGCAATGCACTGCTGATGACGTCACATATTACATCACTCATGACATGGTCAGTGACATCACTCATGACATCACTGATGACATCTCAAATGACATCACTGATGACATCATCCTTGTGATAGAGTGTCAGACCTCCTCTCCCCCTAATATAACCTTTGATACACACATTCAAAAATAGAAACTAACATTTTCAAAACAATGGACATACAAATACCAGTTACAACAACCTATTCAGTAATTCTAAGATCCACATACACATCCACTCATTCACCAACAGTCCTATACAGTCACTCATACATGTACTCACTCATCATATGTACTCATACACCTATACATCCTGTTACACAACGCCACTCATCCATAGAGTTACTTACACACATAGTCACTCATGCTAATAAAGAATCAAACATCCATTTACTTGCATATACAGTTATACACACACCACCACACTTACTTCTACAGAAACTTACACATACTTAATCTTTTAAACAATCACTTATAGAAACACATACTTATTCATACAGGAACTCTTCCAATCTCTCACTCTCACATATACTCACTTATATACACCAATAGTCACATATACTAGTTTAAAACATATGTAGTTACTCATAAAGACACTATTGAGACAGTCATTCACTCACTAATACACCCATGCACACACTCATCCACCCATACAGTCCTGTACACATGCTGTCTTCAACACATACAAACAGTGAGTCACTCATTCATGCACCTATGTACTACGTAATACCCCCACCGAACCATACAGACACTCAGACACTCATACTGATACTCAGAAAACCAACTAATAACCTATATAGACACTCATGTAGCTACTCGACAACCCATGCAGCCACTTATACACAAAGTGAGAG
Source organism: Triturus cristatus (assembly GCF_964204655.1). NCBI lineage: Eukaryota > Metazoa > Chordata > Amphibia > Caudata > Salamandridae > Triturus > Triturus cristatus. Next base: position 1,330,209,196 of record NC_140591.1, read on the forward strand.
ACTGATACAGATATTTACATATTTAAACATTACTCACTAAGCCATGTATTCACTAAGATACACTTAATCAGTCAGTTATATAATCAATTTTTCAAAAGCAAATCATCCATTTAGACACTTATATACCCATTTATTCTTCCATCGACCTTGAGGTATACATATAAAAAACATGTAATTTTCAGAAAAACACACATTCACTGGATGATGTCATCAGTGATGTCATCAGTGATGTCACTTGAGATATCATCAGTGATGTCATGAGTGATGTCACTGACCATGTCATGAGTGATGTAATATGTGACGTCATCAGCAGTGCATTGCGGGCGCGTGAGTTACAGTTAGCTGAACTAACTATAACGGGGGAATTTCAATGGTTTTGTACGAGTGAAAAGTCCAGCTAACTATAACGCCCCTGAAACCTATGATTTCTTCAGTGAATATATATATAGAGTGGAGAAGTGTGACTCAATGGTTAGGGCGGCAGACTCTGATGCAGAGGTCTGGCCCGGGACCACGGTTCAATTCCCGCCTCGGCGGGTCTTGGGCTCAATTTCCTAGGACCTGTTAATTCTCACCTCGGTGCCTATTCTAATCATGGATCCCACTCTGCAACTATGGGCAATAGCTTGCTTAATCTCCACAACGGCCCCAACAGTGCTGAGATGCCTGGCTTCACCTTGGGGGTGCCCAGGAGTGGACATTTCACAGGGAAAAGCCAGGAAGGGTTCCACAGCGGTATGAGTACAGCGCCAGGACACCCTTGGGTAACAGTGCGCTATATAAGTAGAACACATTTACATTTATATATGTATATATGTAAATATATATATATATCCTCAAGCTATTTCAATAACACGCGCTCTCAGAATCCCGTTTTAAGGATAATTTATTCCAGGTTCAAGGTAACGCGTTTCGGAAGCAATCTTCCTTGATCAAACAAGGAAGCAAGTGCAAACATTGTGATTACATAGTCTCTGTACTGGTCATAGAGAGAGGGCAATACACTGTATGCTAGCTTGCAACCTTACAGTTGGAGACGCTCATATGGTTCTTACGATGCAAGTGACCTTGCAACTAATAGCTCCAATAACACCAATGCAATCGAAGACATAGTTACAGACAGGGTTGCCAAAACTCCTTTCAAACCTCGTTCCATTTTCTACCCTAATCTCCTGCATGACAACGTAGATACATTCCATGAGATTGTCACCAAGGCTCTAACGGAATGTAAACACGCTAGATTCAAACAAAATTTTGTTTCAGGTAACTTGACAACAAAACAAAGATCTATTATCTCATCATTGGCCAATGATAGAGATATCGTCATTCGCCCTGCTGATAAAGGAGGGAACAGTGTTCTACTGAGCAGAACCATGTACATTGGAGAAGCACTTAGACAGCTGGAAAACAGCAGATTTTACCCAAAAAACTATACCAAGACATACAATGACAGTATTGTAACAACCTGGAATAAACTGCCCAAATTGCAGCAAGAAGGCATAATTACAGGGGAAGAGTACTTATTTATGAAAAAAGACTACCCCAAACTACCCATTATCTATTTTCTCCCAAAGATGCACAAAAACCCCCTAGTGCCTCCTGGGAGGCCTATAGTCTCATCCTTGGAGAGTATCTTTGAAAACATCTCAAAGTATGTGGATCATATTTTGCTGAACTATGTCACCACACTCCCTTCGTATGTCAAGGATACAAAAGATTTTCTGTGCAAAATTGATGGGATACAATGGAAAACAAACTATATATTCATCACCATGGATGTCTCGAGTCTCTCCACCATCATTGATCATGACCAAGGCATCCGTGCATGTACCCACTTTTTAAATTAGAGAAATATTATGTATTTAGAGCACACCAGATTGTTGATTGACATGATGTTTCTATTTATGTTCAATGGGGAACTGTTTAAACAGACACTAGGGACTGCCATGGGCACATGTTTTTCCCCCAGTTTTGTGGGCCTCATCCTGGGCCTATGGGAGGAAAAGATCAGAAACGACATTGGTCTATCTCAGTACTTCAAGAAAGTTAAAACCTTTTCTTGATATGGGAGGGAAGTGAAAAAGAAGCTACTGGGTTCATGCAAAAATTGAACACCAACACATACGACATAGTACTGACACAGGACATAAACAGAGAGCAAATAGAATATTTGGACGTCAAAGTTAAAGCGGTCAACAACACCCTTGAAACCAGACTGTTTCGTAAAGAAACAGCCGGCAAAAGCCGGCAACAGTATTCTTCACGCTCTTAGCCACCACCCGGATACTCTTAAATAGAGTATTCCGTACAAGGAGTTGCTAAGAGCAAGAAGAAGAAACTGTAGTGCAGAGGAAAACTACCAGGCAGAAGAACAAACCATGATCAAACACTTCAGAGAACGTGGTTACCCAGAGTGGGTACTGAATAGAGCTGTTTCTAAATTGAAAAACATCGAGAGACAGAGCTCTTTGAGAGAAAAGGAAAGGAACACTGACTCTCATGAGACACGTGTTATCCTAACATACAACAACAGTTCACGCAAAATACAAAACATTCTCAAAGAGAATTGGAATATCCTTAAAAGGCGATCACATACTGGGCCCTACCATCAGCGATAGACCAAGAATCACATATCACAAACGTCACAGCCTAAAGGACATTTTAATGCATGGGGACATCACAGAACGACACAATACAACTATGCACATCCTTAAAGGTCTCTACCCTTGCGGACATTGCAAGGCGTGTAAAGCAAGCCACATGGTTAAAGAATTTAGCATACCGCACTCTAAAAAGAAAAACACCATCTCCCAATTCCTGACTTGCAGCACGACATACGCCATTTATATTCTGATATGTCCATGCCGCAAATGCTATGTAGTGAGTACAACGCACATGGCCAAGAAAAGGGTCCTTGAACATCTTAGGGCCATAAACAACAAAGATCCGCATTACCCAGTTGCAAGACATTTTGCAGAGTATCATCTCTTCAATAGCTCGCTTCTCAGGTGCTTTGTTATTGAACAAGTACTAGGAAGTCCGAGAGGGGGGAACAGGGAGCTAAGACTCAGGAAAATGGAATTGAAATGGATCGTAGAACTTGAGACACGATACCCTAGTGGATATAATTTGGATGAGGAACTAGCCACACATCTGATTGAAGAGTAACGGATGACCATTGTTTAGATACGTCTGTAATTTACATTATTCTTCCTTTTAGGTTTTAGCACATCCATGATGCTTGATGTATATATGTAACTGCTTTAAATGCTTATAATGTATTTTCATTGAGCTAAAGCACATGAAAAGCGGGTTACAGTCATACTTTTAATCTAATACTTTCTATCTTATTCTATTCTTTTCACAGGAGGAAAGGAAGGGGCCCACCGAACACTTGCGGTCACTTCACGAGCCACCAACCCTTTTCTTCACCTCTAAGAAGAGTGCACCACCGACGTACAGATAAGACTTTTTCTTTCTTTTTAACTTTAGCTTTTTCACGTATAGTCACTATTACTGTTATTTGTCTCTGGACAGTACTGGGGAGTAATGAGACAGAGCCACTTGGCGCTAGTATTGAGCTTTTCTTGAAACTTAGAGTCCCCCTCTCCTAAGAGCAGGTACTGCCACTTTGCGCAAGTATTGTGGACTATTTTGTATTGTGCATTATTCTGACACGTGCCTGGCTGATGTGGGTATTCAGATACTTTTTAACCACCAAGGTTATCTATTCTCCTGTCTAATTCACCTCGCCTACATATGTAAAGCGTAACCGCACGCAGTTCCATAACTGCCTGCACTATATCTTTTGCCTCTCAGCCTCACCTTGCCTACCGGGTCCTATCATGTCTTGGTAAGTCGATATGCTATGCATTAAGCATATACATGACATGATTTTTTCACCTTTGGGAACTCTATGATGGCCACCCCTGCCCCTTCTGAGAAATACACTTTCTTGCATGGCTTCTCAGAATAGGAACCGCCACTGGCGAGTACTTATATCATCAACTTATTGTACTATGTTTAATTATGCTTTGACACTTACGTATTATGAATGTTAATAATACAGAATCACTGTAATCCGACATACAACTGTGGAAATGTGCAGATAACAACATTATGTTTTTATTTTCACATTATGCTTTTCATTATGCTTTTCCACCAACCATATGGCAGAACCGTTTAAATGACTGTGTCGCTTTATTGACGGCTTTTCCACACTGATAACAGCAAGAACCAGAAACGCGTTTGTGGATGTTTTATAGCCGACACACATCCCGTGAGTGCACCGGACTTTGGGAGTACCTTGTTTTTGCTGTTTCATAAGCGGTTTCCACCACTGCTTCCCGGTTGCACCCTCCACGAGTTCGGCTGGCCCCAGGTGGAATACTGTGCTTTGGATTCAATTTGGGCTGCTGAACTGCCGCTTACGGACTCTGTTGACCTATTTAGGTTGTGGCTTATACAAAGCTAGAGTACTTCACCATATGTGGGACACTCACTGTATTTCGTTTTTATTCCAGCGGCAGGCTAGGGGATGTACAGGCACAGTTATTACAGCTGCCAATTAACTGTTTTACGATGGGAGCGCCATAGACATGGCATTAGGCAATAAATAATTAAAACGGTGACGCCCCATTGCCAGCCCTTCAGTGGCCAAGGATCCACCAACCATGTGCCAGAACCGTTTAAATGACAGTGTCGCTTTATCGACGGCTTTGCCGCACTGATGACGGCAAGAGCGCAAGAGCCAGAAACACGTCTGCGGGTGTATTATAGCCGACACACACCCCGTGAGTTCCCCTGACTTTGGGAGTACTATGAACTCCTTATTTTTGCGATATATATATATATATATATATATATATATATATATATATATATATATATATATATATATATATATATACATACATATATATATATATATCATAAACCAAATTGCACCATCGCAGGCTGGGAGAAAAGGAATACCCAGTTTGCGAGGCTACAGTTTTGAACCTTCAAGACTTCGAGGCACAGCGCTCTATATGCTAATTAGACTGCTTTAGTGAGCACTACCTACTAAGGATGTAAAGAAGCTTTTAATTTCAAACAGACATTTGAACTTACTATAAGATAACTGTGATGCTCACATTGGGGACTCTGTGTCCCATAAGGCACTGAATTGATTACACTGAGTACACGCCCACTGGGGGCTGGCCTTTAATAAATCAACTTGAATCACGCAGTGTGAGCTTCAAATGGTGTTTGTAGCAGCCCAAGAAGAAGGAGTGGAATACCCTGAAACGTGTCGGCGAAAAATGAATGCACAGTGGAGCATTAAAGCAGTCTGCATTTGAAGCCGGATGGCTGAGCGCGGTCGAGTGACCTCCCGTTGCTGCAGGGCAATTTGGTTTATAATATATATATATTTTACACTTCTCTGCAATGCAGCTCCGTGGCGCTTACTGGAGGTACCTGGTGGGCTAGTTGGCCGCAGGGGACCTCAGGATTCAAGGGGACTTAATCCCCCAACTTAAAACGCGCCATGGGGCGCGTTTGCCCAGTGGTGACGGTAGGGGGCAGGGCCTGAGGTGATATGTGTTCAAACACACCCAGTGGCACGTTTTAAGTTGGGAAATTCATTCCTCTTCAATCCAGAGGCCCCCTAGGGGCCAACTAGCCCACCAGGTACCTCCACTAAGCGCCAGGGAGCTGCGTTGCAGAGTGTTGTAAAAAGGGGCGTGGCCTCTGAACACCTCTCTGCAACTCAGCTCCCTGGTGCATACTGGAGGCACCTGGTGGGCTAGTTGGCCACCAGGGGACCTCAGGATTCAAGGGGACTTAATCCCCCAACTTAAAACACGACACAGGCGCGTTTGCACAGTGGTGAAGGTAGGGGGGCGGGGCCTGAGGTGATATGTGTGCAAACACGCCCTGTGGCGCGTTTTAAGTTGGGGAATTATTTCCTCTTCAATTCAGAGGTCCCCTAGGGGCCAACTAGCCCATCAGGTACCTCCAGTTAGTGCCACGGAGCTGCGTTGCAGAGTGTTGTAAAGAGGGGCGTGGCCTCTGAACACCTCTATGCAACGCAGCTCCCTGGCGCATACTGGAGGTAAGTGGTGGGCTAGTTGGCACCCAGGGGACCGCAGGATTGAAGAGGAATTAATTCCCCAACTTAAAACGCGCCACAGGGCGTGTTTGCACACGTCATCTCAGGCCCCGCCCCCTTCCTTCACCATTGTACAAATATTCCTCTAAAATCAGCTGAACTACGAATTCCGATTTACTCACCTGTTATCAGGAGAGAACCCAGTACTGCATCTTTTAGCCCAGCACTGACCCTGAAAAGTAATTCTAAGCATACTTACCAGTAACTTGTATTTCCTGCCATAGGAATCCATTGTGTGTCTGTTTTCACAAACTAAAAATATTCCTAAAAAATCATCTTTATGACTTAAACACATTCTTTCAACTGTTTACAGGAGATGCACCAGTGCTGGATCCAGGATCCACCACTGAGTAAGAAAAACTAACAATAACACTACTTACCTACTAAGTGAATTTTCTGCCATAGGATAACATTGGTGATTCTATGTGAAAACATTTCTAAGTGTCAACTTTTAAAATACAATAATATTCCTTAAAAATCACTACTGTAACCAAACGCTTTTACTCAACTGTTTACAGGAGATGTCCAAGGACTGAATCTAGGATCCAGTCCTGTGGTTAGAAAAGTAATCCATAAAGTAACTAACTGCATTTGACTAGAAATTTACATTGAGCTCAATGTTGCATTGTGTTTGAAATTGTGTTGCCCATTGCAACAACTATAACTACTGTACTTAAAATTCTATTGCCTATTTGCAAAGTATTTAAACTAAAGAAATTCATTCTGAGAAAGTATATGTTGTATTGTAATGTATAATGTAATTATAATGTAATTAAAAAAATAAAATATCTAAAAATAAATAGTTAAAAAAATTTCGTAAATCAGTATCAAAAAAATCAGTATAACAATTAATACATTACAAATTGGCATTTACAAAACATTTGAAATGCACTGAAAAAAACATAGGTTTCAGGTCTGATATAGTTAGGAATTAGCAATTAAAAAACCTTTGAAATTCACTGTAAAAAACATAGGTTTCAGGCTTGATATAGTTAGGAATTAGCATTTAAAAAACCTTACAAAATTCACTGAAAAAACCATAGGTTTTAGGGGTGTTATAGTTAGCTGGACATTTCACTCGTACAAAACCATTGAAATTCCTCCGATATAGTTAGTTGTACTAACTACATCTCGCGCGCCCGCAATCCACTGCTGATGATGTCACATATTACATCATTCATGACATGGTCATTGACATCACTGATGACATCTCAAATGACATCACTGATGACATCACTGATGACATTCTCCAGTGAATGTGGTTTGGTTAGTTATTTAAATATGTATTATATATAGCAATTTGCATTGAAGAATGAGTGGATATATAAATATAAATATCTGGATGGAGGATTTAGTAGCAGTGAGATTGACTGTTTACTTGACTAATTTATATGTCTCAGAACACTCAAACAACCCGAAACAACGAAAGAGATGGTACCGCCGCCAATATTCGAGCCGGGCAGTGAGGTAAGAGTCAGCACCGCACAGGTGCGGCCCCGCGGGTGAGCCGGAGTGACGCAGCGGGCCGTGGTCATAGCTGAGCGGCCACCGAGACTTAGGTGAGCCACGGGACGGCCTAATCTGGGCAGAAGGAGCAGCACCTATGCGAACTGTGCCTGGGGCCTTACTGCACCCATGTGTAGGAGGTGAGCAGGATGAAAAGGGGCCCAGTGGCTCGAGAAGGCAGAAAATGCTGGTGCACATTGCCAGCAAGACAGCGGCTCCGGCCTAGCAGATTAAAGCGAGTACCAGCAGTGAAGCCTCAGAGAGAAAAAACTGGACTGGACCCCCCCCTTGCTGAGACGAGGGAATGCAGTCTGGGAGAGGCGGATCCATGAGGGGGGGTTCACAGATACAGGCACATTGGGCCAGGAGCCTGGGCTAACAGCGGGTGGTGGGCCTATTTGATCTTTGGACGTGTTGTGACTCTCCCCGCTAAGAACAAGAGAGTTGGGACTAACTGCCAGGCAGGGCCATCATTACTAGATAGCCTGAGGGTCTACCGGACCACCCACCAACGGTAAGAAGACAAGACCTCCAGTGACGGAGTCCAGGGCGAATAAGTGGACACTGAGACGAGCACATTGTCCAGGCAACAGCGAAACAGAAATGGGGAAACCCACAGGAGCGGGCCCCGTTCAGTCAACAAATTGGACACCTATACCTATCGGAAGCCCCCATCGAGCATGGAGGAGGAATGGGGGACTGAGGAGCCATCAGTAAGCGCCATAATGGGTGCAATCCAGGATGTTAAATGTTCCCTAGATCCCAAAATAGATGCAGTTCCACAGAAGTGACTCTAATCAGTGCGGACCTCTCCAAACTAACTGAAAAAGTGTCAACCGCCGAGATCCAAATTACTCAACTCCAGTCCAAAACGAAACGCCTTGAAGAGCAGGTACATAGCCTAACCCAACAGACCTCACACATGGCGGTGTGGCTTGAAGACCAGGAGGGATGTGCAAGGAGGAACAACATACATGTGGTGGGGGTCCCGGAGGGGGCGGAACAGCCCAACGTAGACCTATCCATAGAAGACCTCATAACCAATAAACTACAGCCCCACCATCTATCACAATTCTTCTCCGTCTAGAGTCCGCATAGAGCACCAGTGCTGCCCCCAAAGCCTGGTGCGTCACCACGTACCATCATAGCCAGGATATTCAATCACCGAGATCGAGATGCTATACCGCAAGCTGTGAGTTCGAAAGGAGACCTGAAATATAAAAATACCCATAAAAATACCTGTTCAGAGACAACAAAGAAGCTTTGAAGCAGTTATAAAATAAGTGAGAGCCAAGGACTTAAAGTACACATTGTTTTTTCCAGCCAAACTGCGAGTAATAGCCGAAGGGAAAACATGGCACTTCACTACACCAGAGGAGATGTGGGAGTGGCTGGAGGGATAGCGCACTGTCGGCCGAGACTGAGGCATAGAGATGCATCGCAGGGGGGGCATGCCAGGAGAGGCAAACTCCCTGAAGTGATAGAAGAGTAGCAAGACGTGTCCCCAGTTCCAGAGGTCCGACAAGGTGCTGAGGAAGCACAAGAGTAACAGGTGATACCGGGGCGCAGGTAAGACGAGAGACTGGACAATGCCACCCACGCACATTATACCCCTGAGATGCAGGATGAACACTGAGACACTTACTCCGGCCTGATTTTAACTTATGTAAGATTACCCCCGAAGAGACATATTTAGGCTACAATTACATGTCGGTCTTGGTCGGATAGGAATATGATAACGTTGGTAGATTGAGTCAGTGTGGACTGAGCTTCCCCCTATATTAGTCATTAATTAGAATTGTTATGTTAGTTAAAGGGCGACAGGCGCTCTGCAGTTTGGAAAGTTGGGGTCTTCACATCCTTAAAAGCAGGGTTGCAGGGTAGGGGAGGGTGGGGAGTTGGGTGGGGAAGGTTTTCTTTAAGTATGACATCAGAGATTTACTCAGAGGGAAAGATCAGAAGTCTGTGCCAATGATGCAGCCTGCCACGATACTGGTACCGGACAAGAGTCCTAATTCAAATGACTAGTCAACAATACACACAGTCCTTGCTAAAGTTTTGGTCATGGAATGTCAACTGACTCAATGGTAAACTCAAAAGGTCAACAGTCTTACTGTTTATAAAGAAGCATGAGCCGGATGTGGTCCTCCTACAGGGAACACTTCTGAAAGGCAACTACTGTAAAGCTATTGATAGGTTTGGTTATGCTCTAGCAATACATTCATGTTTTACCTTGAGTTCCAGGGGGATGGGACTCCTGATACGAAAGTCGTTTCCCTTTATACAAAATAAGACCTGGACAGACCCGCCTGGCCGCTACGCTGTAGTGAGTGGGACGTGGGAGGGGAAAAGGCTTAATCTATGCTCTATGTACTCTCCCCCAGACATACAAAGAGTGGCACTCAAGGCGCTGGGTTCACTACTACTTCAATTGCCCGAAGACAGACTGATTCTTGGTGGGGACATGAATGATATCATATCACCCAAGCTTGATGCAACCGTCAGGGGCCCCTGGGGACAAACACCATTAGGTAGAGAAGCCAACTGGGGGGATTTTACTGGGCCATGGGTCAGGGGGGCATTTGGAGACACCAACACCCAGACAAGAAGCAATACACTCATTTATCTCCAGCAGCGGGGGGCCTTTCTAGACTGGACTACCTCATTACACAAAGCTGGGACTGGGAGAATTTGTAAATGCTCAACATGTGGCTCGTGGGGTGTCGGACCATTCCCCGGCCGAGGTCTCGCTTGCGGGTCCGGGTAGGGACCTCACACTACCGCAGCGCATGGCCCCATGGTTCCTCAAAGAGGAGGATTTCGTAGACAGAGATGAGGCAGAACACTATTTTCTAGATAATGTGGGCACAGTCACCTCCCTAGTGACCCTGTGGGAAGCATTAGGACAGTTATTAGAAGTAGCGTGCTGGCAAAGATTGGGGCACTCAGGAAAGAAGAGGACGCTAAATGCACAGCACTGGAGTGTGAAAAAGTACAATTGGAGACCAGGGCGTTAGGCATTGATCCCCAGACAAAGGCAGATAGACAACGTCTAAAGGTAAAGCAAAAAGAATTACGAGACCTGCTGGAAGATAGCGCAAGGGCGCAGGTGCAAGAGACACAACATAAATTATATGATGCATGGGACAAGGCAAGCAGGCTATTGGCCTGGCTAGAAAAGAGCCGGACAAGTAGAGGATGGGTGCCTGGGCTGATAGGCAAAGGTCGGGAACATTATGGAACAGGGGCTGAAATAGCAGAGAAATTCGCTGACTACTATAAAGGGATTTACACATCCCGTACAACGCACACGGTGAAAGCCTGCCTGGACCTCTTGTGTGATATTTCATTACTGAGAATTATGCAGGAGGAGAGAGAAGCACTGGAGGGGGACCTAACTATTGAATAGATCAAAATAGTATCCCGATCACTGCAATCAGGGAAAGCAACAGGGCCTAATGGGCTCCCGACAGCACTGTATAAGACCATGTTAGATATAACGGCAGAGCACTTGCTAAACATGTTCGAACAAGCACAACAAAATAAAATATTGCCCCTAGATCAAAGAACAGCCGTCATTACGGTAATACCAAAACCAGGAAAACCCCCAACTGCATGTGGGTCCTACCTTCCGATCTCTTTACCTAATTATGAGGTCAAAGTACTGACCAAGCTCTTGTCCTTGCGTTTGTCCAGTGTGATCTCCCCCCGAATACATCCGGATCAATCAGGCTTTATGCCTCATCGAAGTACCAGATTGCACCTCCGTAGACTATTTGGCTTACTTCACTAAACTGGGAACTACTCAGATAAACAATCAGCCCTCCTATCCCTTGACGCTAGGATGGCTTTCAACAGTGTACAATGGAATTATCTGTTCACAGTTATTGAGTGTGTGGGGATGGGCCCTAAATTTATACCTTGGATTAAGCTCCTCAACGAACAGCCAATGGCGAGAGTGCGTGTTAATGCTACGGTATCCCGAGAGTTTGCCCTACGGAGGGGAACTAGACAGGGCAGCCCGCTGTCCCCTATATTGTTTGTGTAGCGCTGGAGCCGTTAACGGCCTGGGTGCGTCAAGACCCCCTAATTTGGGGGATACCAGTAGGAAGGGAATGGGAGGATCGAATATTGCTCTAGGCAGATGATATCCTCCTGTATGTCGAAAAACCGAGAAAGTCATTAGATAGAATACTTCAGATATTTCGAATATACGGAGAGTACTCTGGATATGGTGTCAGTTGGGACAAAACACTTCTCTACCCCTTATTGGGAGGAGGTGCATTGTGCCCATAGAAGAAAATTGTTTCAAATACCTCGGTATTCATATAACGAGAGACGCCAAGTCTTCTACTGCAAGAATGTGGGCCAGCAACTCAACAGATGCATGACAGATGCGAGGCATTGGCGGACCCTCCCTCTAACCATGATGAGTCGGGCTGCCATGTTTAAAATGGTGGCACTCCCCAGGATCCTATACACACTGCAGAACACCCCATATGATGTACCCCCCTCATTTTTCAAGCAAGTAGACTCAGAACTCCGTACATTGCTATGGAGCAGAGCGGCCCCACGAATTGCGTTGACTAAACTGCGGAGGGGTAGATATGAAGGAGGCCTAGCGGTTTCAGATGTTCGTAGTTATAATTGGGTGGTACAACTGGCCAATGTCAATGGGTGGATGTTTGACAACAGAGCAGACCCGGCATATTGGGTTGATAGAGAGGCCATGGGTGAAAAGGTGCCAAGGGCACTACTGTTCACCAAACATGTAGAGAAAACTCTTCCGTATCACATGAAGATGGTAGTTAAAATATGGAGATCAGCAACAAATTACCTGGGCTTGGAGAACAGACTCATGGGTATGATGCCCCTCTGGGCGGGATACTGGCTAAAAGAAATAAACCAATTAGTTGGCTTTGCCAAGTGGGACCTACTGTGGCTAGAGATGCTGGGAGATATATGGAGAAGTTGGGGCATACATAAAGTTTGCCGACTTGCAGGCAGAATATGACCTATGGAAAGGGGAGTGGCACAAATACCTCCAACTGGGTCATGCTGTGAGGAAATACATGAGAGAAGGAGATGGGCTGTAAGTCTCCTCACCTCTGGAAGATAGGGTCCTGAAAGAGCACATACAGGCCAAAACTGTTTCCCTCTATGATAAAAAAAAACTTATAAATAATGCCCCAGACCCACTGGGCACAATATAGGCGGCCTGGGAACAAGATGTGGGCACACTGGAGGATGAATAATGGATTGAGGTGCTCCAGGGCCCGAGGGAGGTGGCAATAAGGTCTCGCTTTAGGCTTATATAGCTGAAAGTGCTGCATGGAGTGTATTACCCCAGGACAGTCCAGCACCGTATGGGGAGATGCGAGCATGCATTGTGCCACAGGGGATGTTGTTCAGAGGGTTACTTTTAGCATCTTATATGGGGATGTCTGACCCTGCAAGTATACTAGCGATCGATCGCCACCACTATAGCGACAGTGGTCGGCTCCGAGGTCCCACTGGAGACTAATTTGTTCTTGCTAGCAACCTCCGGGAATGAAGACTGGCTGAGGCATACAAAACGTTGGCTAGCCCTGGCAACAGTTGTTGCAAAAAGGAATCTGGTAAGGAAATGGGGGGTGATCACTGTCCCGACATTCGAGGAGTGGGCAAGAGACCAAGACTGGTGTTGGCAAGCAGAATGTGTGATTTATAAGAGCAGAGGGTGTCCCCAAAAGGGGGCGAAAATATGGGGGTCTGGCAGGCTTACCGAGGACTGTAATATTGATACTGTGAAATAACAGCTATTTGTCGTAATGAGTAAATGTATTGTTAAATGAAAAGATTGCAGAATTGTAAAACAAAATGTGGCGCAGATATACTTTCTCAATATTTATCTCATCATCATATACGAATCAATAAAAAGAGTTAAAAAAAATAATAAAAATTTCTGTCAAGTGTGCTCCAGAATAGAACCTCAGTTTTTTTCACTAGTTTTGCCAAAAACATCTACCCAACTGGTGTACTCTCTTCTGGTTAATTGGTAAGTGCTACCTAATTGGGTAGATGTCTCATGTATATTCTGCACTATTGCTGCATAAAGGACCACAAGTTCATATTTCCAGTGACCTTGTGTGCATGTGATTTCGGCAATATGATTGTTCATTGAGCATCTTTATCCACAAATCATTGATAACGTGAATTCTCATCCTGAGAAGACAACGAGAATACAAAGAGGCGATTCTCCACCAAACAGGGGTACTTCCTCTTGATTAAATGATGTAAGTTCATCTTTCTTTTGTGGAGATGTACTCGTATTTTTCTGTATCAATAAGGAGTACCCAAAATTGTCTGGAAACGCCCTGAGGCCCTTTTGTTAAGCTGTCAACCAACGTGGCAAAAGGCTGGAAGGCCTTTGCATAGTACTAAGGAGTACGGGAAGGTGGGCTTCGAGGCCCCCCTCACTGGGCCGATTTTAGCCTCGGGGACCCAATCCCCTGGGTCCCAGCCTTGTTATGCTGGGTGCCCTGGAGTCCACCCCGGGCACCCAGTATGCACAATTGGGGACCGTGGGGGGGAGCCTGGATGCCCCCACGGTCCATGATGGCTCCCCATGTCCAGCTCCCATGCTAAACATGCAGCTGCCTCTGTGTGGGAGCAATCCGTTTATCTGTTTCTGTGCCTGCATGACAGTGGGCAGGAAAACAGATGAAAACTCTGCTTCCAGCAAGCGGGAGCAGTTTGACAGCTCACGCTTGCTGGGAATGGATTTAATGTTTGCTCTGACTTGGCAGGAGCTATCAAAGCTCCTGCCAAGTCAAAGAACACAGCTATGTCCTGAGTGTGGGCACCCTGGGACATAGGGAGCTGCCTCTGAAGGGTGGAGGTCCCCAAGGCCATTAACGACTCCAAGAGAGGGGCCGCGTGGCCCCCTCCTTCTCTGTTCACGGGCTGGCCCAGGGGAGGTTGTGGTTCTAGGGGCTGTATATGCCCGGGAGGGGGCTGTGCAGCTGCCCTCACATTTTTATATATTGCATTTGCTGTGCTGCGTTGTGTAAGAGATAGACAGCAGGAAAAAGCAATCTCCACAAAGATATGGCACTTTCTTGCTCTCTTCCCAGCATAGGTCTACAATCAGGCTGTCAGTGCAACACACTTTTGACCTTAATGCAAGTGAGTGTGCGCAATGTTTAGCATAGGTTCTGTAGTGTAAGGGTACACTTCTAGAACAAGATACTATGCTTAGACTAAGTTTTCCACCTTCCTTACTTTGTAGTGTGCTGTTATTTTGTAAGTGCAAAACCCTGTCTCCTTTTTTTTTGTATATAGGGTTTTACGTCAAATTGTATGGGCAGCTGCATAGAATCGCCCATGTAACACCTCCTTGATGCTAAGTAACACAAAGCAGCCCAGGGCACTGCTCTTTGTTACTTTTAAGTGACCTTATTGTACAAAACAAGTTTTGCACTGGAAAGCAAATTTCAAATAAACATTTTATACTGATATGTGTCACTTTTTTTAAGCAAATCTGGTGCAAAATGTTCATAAATATACCACTGAGGGCATTGAACATACACAGAACAGGGTGTGCATTAGTTGAGATTTCAATGTTTCTTTATCCATTTGTCACCAGTGTGTTTGGTGGTGGTGCACCATGCACCGTACCTTTCTTCCTTGCCACCATGACGACTTTTATGTTGTGACGTGTTTATGTCTGGAACACACAGACAGCTTGTCAAGCGTGATGCCTCTACAGTCTCCTGTGCAGGCATTCCCTGCTTTAACACATTTTTGAAGATTTTAATGTGCGCCAATAGCGAAAGTAACTTTTACCAGGCACTTGGCTACATACCAGCTGTACTGTGTCATCTCATACTGCATGAAGACAGTGCTCTGTGAGAGAACACCAGTGTCTGTTCCTATTTTTTTTACTGCCTTCCCACATCCTTGAATCCAAATCATCTTGTGTTGCTGCCACTCTTTTTGCGTAATGTTCTTATTATGCAGAATAGCAGACAATGTAGTCACTGCCTCTATCAGAGTCCTTTACTATGGGAAATGGCTTGGAAGACTTGGTTTATGTATGATTGCACACTGCCCACTTTTAAAGCCTGTCTCTTTGGGCTGGTATTTGTTGGTGCTGTACTTCCAACATAGATTCATCAAGAACACTGAACGCCACTCTGGAAGCACTTTACTTCTCATGTAGTAAAGTTGTAGGTCTAATGGCAATTCTCTGGTGTCTTCTCAGTTCCTGTAGCAGTAGTCAAAACCATTTATTGGGCTTACTCTGTTGTTGGGTTTGGTCCAGTGCGTAGTGGTGGTAAATTCCTGCAACAGACAGCTTCATGTAAGGCACAGCAAGGCAAAAAAATTATGTTTGACCGTCCCATAAAGCCAAGTTATTACAAAATAAAATTGTGCCTTTAAAAATAAAGCATTTTTGATGACAGTTGTATTCATTCTCAGGTCACCCTGACCTATTTTTGCCCTCTTTGATTTTATTTTCCCACATGGTGCTTAGTGCACCATGTTGGGTAATGGTGGTCTTCACAGAATGATTTCTGTGATGGCCAGCTAATCAAACCATGGCGGATTTGTGAAGGTGCAGCCGGATTTGTGAAGCCACAATGGATGACAGGAGAACAAGCTCCCTAGTTCAGTGGTGTGCCTTTATTTTGTTCAACTGGATTCACAAATACTCGTTGTAATTGTGAATTCTTGTACTATTTGTAGATTAACGATCAAGGTATCGCTATCGTTTATCCTCTTCATGCCTACAATTAAACAATTTTAAAATCTACATTTCTCTAAAACTATTGAACAGATTTATATTCTCTTTCTTCAATGTTAGCAGAATTTAAGTTATAATGCTAAATATGGTCCACATATATGCGCCTTATACAATATTTGTGGCTAGGAGCCTAGAGTAATCTGTTAGAACCCACCAGACATGAGCTTCACCAATGTTTGTTGGACTGGAGTTAGAAAAGTAAACATTGTCCTCAAATCTGTGCACTTTTCCCCTTTTATGTTGAACTGGAATTGGAATAGTAAATAAGCCGGGAGTAAGATGTTGCTGGTGTAGGATGCGAGCTCGCGTTGCCCCCTCCCGTGAGTCATCAGAGGTTGGAGGAATCCCCGTGCCGGATTATGCTGTCTAGCTTCCGTGTTGCTGGTTACTGCTGGCCGGGCATGGGCAGTTCCGAAATGCGAATGCGCAACGGTCGAGGCTGGGAGATTCAGGTTGCTGCAGCTTTTGTGCTCCCATGGACCTCCCGCTTCAGATTAGGTCCACTCCATTAAGGAAACAAGGAATGCCCGGCCGCGGGACAAAGAAAACGGAGCCGGCCATTGGCGCAACGACAGGACTCCCTCGCTCCACCAGTTCCCTGCAAGGTGATGAGGGGGGAAAGAATCCTGAAGGGAACTCTGACAGGGGCAAATCTAAGTTAAACAGCTGGGACAGTGGAACCAAAATAAATAAACAATCTGGAAAGGTAGGCCTGTCAGGTGATACAAAAGGGTCTCAGCCATTATTTACTGCCCTATTTACTGCTAGTAACAAAGCCCCAACCGTGGATCATGGAGGTCGGAATCAGACTGGTGGGACTGGAAACAATACTGAAAACAATAGGGGAGGGCGAATGTTTCTAACGCTGTACAATTGAGGAAAAAGGGATACCCAAATAGTGGCAATATATCACAGAGTGAAGCGTCACCCCAAAATGTCGAGACCAAACTAATGCTAAAGACAGGAGAGGGTGTGTTGTAGGCTCTGTACTGTCCTCAGTCATAATTCATGATGGAGACACTGGAAAAGGAAATGGAGTCAGGGATCACAGTCATGAGCACGGTCCTGAAAGGCAGAAACAGATGATGGAAGCACCTTTAGATTCTCTGCTGACAGTGACAACTGGCCACATGGAGACGCAAGCAGCCGGAGCCACGAGGGTGCATCTGAAACCAGTGTTATCAGAGGCCAGAGCGGGAACCTCAAAGGGAAGCTACCAATAACGATGGCTAAATCTGATTTCGGAGAAAAATTCTTCTTGGTCACTGACACCTCAGACCTCTCCAACATGGAAGATTCGTCATCTTCCTTAAGTGATGAGCCAGTCTCCTATTTTTCCTCCAGTGACACCTTGGACAATACTACCTGTTTAAACCAGCGCAAATTGTCAGGGAAGGGCGAGCGGTGGAAAAAAAGAAGAAAAGAAGGAGAGGCTGTGGCGAAAACTCCGACACGAGTAGGAAAGTGGACTCCACGGAGAATCTACATTGGGATTATTTGGCAACCCAACTGGCTTTTTCAACAGAGGAACCAGGGGGACCCCGAAAGAACCTAATGACATGACAAGGGTAACTCTCTCAGAACCATCTACAGTTGAAGGCTCATTGGCCGTAATTCTTCAAGCGATTAAACAGGTGCAGGAAGAAGACAGGAGCTTGAGTCGTCGCGCTAGGTTAGCAACAAAACAGCTGCATGGAACCATCAAGAAAATAAATAAGACATGCTCAGATATTGCTGGCAGAATAACTATGGTAGAAGAACAGACTAAGTGCCTTGAAACTGAAGTTAACGCTCTGAAAATACAGAAATTCTCGCAGGAAGTTGCTATGACCGATGTTCTCTGAAAGCTTGAGGGTCAAGATGATAAACACATACGTAATACCTTGGGAGTAGTAGGGGTACCTGAGGGGACTAAAGACTCAGATGTGAGAGCCTATATTGTTAAACTATTAAGGGTTGCCTTTCCCAAAACAATATAGTGGGATTGGGAAGCAGAAATTCAACGTGCCCACAGATTTTCCCTAATGTTGAGGAAGACTCTGCCCAACGCAGTAGGGAGAACCAGGGCTATTCTGGTGTATTTTGTGAATTTCCTGTCGTGTCGAGAAATATTTGAACAAGCCCATCCTAATGCGAAAAAGGAGCTTGGGGGAGTCACTTTTCTGTGAGGCCAGATTTTGCACATGCCATGTTAGAGAGGCGATGGCAGCTGCTGCAACTTTTTGACCCATTCCAGAAAATTGGGGCAGAAGTTTATCTCCAAAACCCAGCCCATTTGAAAGTGATTTCTAAGGTGTATACTCGTAGTTTCACATCTGAGATCGTAGCCCAGGAATATCTTAAAGAAATTAGTGGTGGGCTGGCTGCAGATTGTAGGTAAACAATCATAGGACGTTAAGGCTAGATTAGGACTAGGCAATCTGCAGCTAAGTCAGTTGAAAGCACTACTAAGCCCAAGATTTGATCACACATGGTACAAGCTAGCCACTTTGGCCATTCAGGGTTTTTGCTGGTTTCTTTAGTTTTTGTTAGGGGGGGCACGGTAGAGGACCGACCGGAGAAGTATGCTTCCACAGGTGCTATCATTCAGGCATGTTATCTGATTGCTCATTTGGTAGTGGGGGAGGGTTGATGGGAAGGGGGGCATGGGTTGTGTAGGTGGGTGGATGCTACACAAGTAATGCAAAAGGTACAGAGTTGTAATAAGGAAAGGGGAAGGAGATAGTATGTGTGCAGTTTCTAAAAAGGGGTCTAAAGAAGGGAAGGATGAGTAAACTGAGAATTGCCTCTGTGAATATTTGTGGGCTTAACAATAAAAAAAAAGAGGGCTAAAGTGGCTCTGGATTTACAAGTTTTAGGGGCTGATATAATCTGTCCCCAGGAGACACATATTGAGGGATCTCAATTGTCACTGTTTGATGCATTGAGTTTTAAACTGGTTAGTGGCACTCTTCAAGGTACGCAAACTTGTTGGGTGGCAATTATAGCCAGAAGAAGGTCTTCACACCTCTTTAAACAAACACGTGCAGATAATTTGGAAGATGGCTTATCACGGAGTGCCGATCTGAAGAAAGAAGATTTACTTTGTGTTCTGTATATGGGTCCATTTTGGACAATCCTGGGTTATTCGACTGGTTGACTAGTGAATTAGTATCTTGGCCGTCACCCATAGTTTTTTGCAGGGATTTTAATATTAATTTACCCACTAGCTGGTCTTGAGAGAAGCATTATAAGTATGGCGGAAGGAAATCAAAAGTGTTCAAATCACTCAAAGGCCTCTGTAAAGATCATACGCTGATGGATGTTTGGCAAATCAGTAGGCTCATGGAAGATGGTTATATTTTTTTTCCTCTTCTCATCAGTCACATGCTCGGCTAGATTTTTTCTTTGTATCACACTCTCTGATCCAAAATTGTGATATCAAAATCTATCCCCGGGTCATGTCTGACCATAATCCCCTGCTGGTGCTCAAAAATCGTGGCTGCCCTAAAAGGCCACTAGTTGGAGCTTTGAGTGAGCATTACTGATCAACAGTGATTATTTAGGTCATATGAGGCAATTGATGCCAATAATCCTCAGGGAAAACTTGGGTAGTGTATCCTTGGAAGTTGCTTGGGATGCTCTGAAAGAGAAAAATTCGGGGGAGACCCTGCAGTTTACATTAAGTAGGGGGGGAAAGGAAAAACAGAGAATGCAGGAGCTGTATACTACACTAGTTACTGAAGAGGGTAAACTAATAGTTTCTACGCAACAGAAAAATAATATTCAAGAGGTACAATTGGGGGTTATGATGGAAAAAGCAGCTATTAATGAGATTACTACAGCAAAAATAGCATATAAATATACAGTGTGGAGGGAGAAAGCCTATGAATGTAGTGAGCAAGTTGGGCGTACTCTTGCCATAAGGGTGAGGCAAAAAGGTGGTAAAAATGAAGTTTCAGAAATACGGGACTCTGTGCAAGGCATGATCTCTGACCCCGTAGGAATAAGGATTGCTTTAAAAAGATTCTATCTGGAAACTGGCAAGGCAGATGCCATGGTTATAAACAGTTTTCTGGATTCAATACAACTCCAGAGATTTTGTGAAGAAGAACAACAGGGTCTAGAGGGGGTTCTCATGTGGGAAGAGATTTTAGCGGCTGTCTCCTCCCTGTCTGGAGGGAAGGCAGCAGGGTTTGATGGCATCCCGGCAGAATTCCACATGGTATTTGCGCCTGAACTGAGGGGCTGCCTAACCAGTCTGTTCGCACATGTTTTCAACGGAAACAACCCTCCACGTTCATGGTCTCAGGCAAAGATTCTTGTTTTCCCTAAGAAAAACAAACTGGCAACGGAAATTGAGTCATACAGACCGATTACCCTGATTAATGGGGACTCCAAAGTATATATTTGAAAGTCCTTGCCTCACGGTTGTCTCCCATTATCAGTAACCTAGTGACCGGATGGCAACATGGGTTTATACCTGGGAGAAGTACTACTGACCATATCAGACGAGTAATCTCTCTATACGATGCAGCCCAGGTGCGTGCACGGTGCGTGCACAGTGCGCGCACTGTACGTGCTCCATGTGCGCATGTGTACGTGCTCCACGTGCGCATGCGTTTGTCGTGCGTGCTCGGTACGCGCATGCATGCGTGCTTCGTACGCGCGTGCTCCATACGCGCGTGCTCTGTAAGCGCATGCGTGCGTGCTCCATACGCGCATGCGTGCGTGCTCCGTGCACGCACCGGCAAGTCATGTGATTAAGAAACAACACTTTTCATTGGTTTATAGTAGTTTCAGTTCCAGAAACTTCCAACACCACACCCACTCCCCTCATTATTACTTCTGATTCCCTGGGAGAAGGAGCTGAGCAGCTTTTCCAGTACTCCAGTACTTGAGAATGGCAGGGCAGCAGTCATCTTCTGGGAGTGAGCAGACAACACTTGTGCCACAGAGACAGAGGAAACAGAAAAACTCTTTTATTTGGCAATTTTTCACTTTTCCAGAGGGGCAGAAGAAGGTGAATGCTCCAAAAGTCACCTGCACTATTTGTGGTGGTGTCTTATCAAGAGGAGATCCTAAAAAGAAATACTCTTTTAGTATCTTCACTATGATCAGGCACGTTAGAGATGTACATCCTGTGGCTTATGCTCGAGCTGCTAGAGAAAACCCTCCAGCAGCTCAGCCGAGCACATCCGCAGCAGCTCAGCCGAGCACATCATCGGCAGCTCAGCTGAGCACTTCATCTGCGGCGGCAGCTTCACCTGCCTCTGTTCCTCTGGATATACACCCTCTGTTTAAGAGGGTGCATATACGGTGCAATGCGTGCAATGCTCTTCTCTCTTATGGGGACACCAGCATTCCCCTAATAGAGAGCAAGATACAGCAGCACACATGCGGCACCCTATAATTTTTGTCATTTTTTTGTTCCTCTGTTCCTCAATTAACACAACGGCTCTTTTTAGAGCCACCTAACATCTAAACACTTAAATTTGATTTTTAATTTGATTTTTTTTATGATTTTTTCCCCGCCGTGCGCGCACAGTGCGCGCACCGAGCGCGCACCCCGCGATTTAAAAAAAAATAAATGTTTTTTTCACCTTTCATGGTCCTTCAGGGACTCCCTGACAAAAGCTAGGGGGTTAGGAACTCTGTACCCTGCCCCCTTTTCACGTTCTCCACCTTTCTTTTTCACTGTCACACACAAAATGGCGGACAACACTTCCTGATTTCGACCGATTCGAATGTTGACTGACATGTAACCACCAATCAGAATTACGCTCGCGCACGATGCGCGCATATAGATATGTATGTGCTTTTAACTGCAATTTTCTCAGGAACTACTGAACAGATTGACACCATATATGCAAAAGGCACATCCCTGACCTGAGGACTACCTCTTTGCCAAATTTCAAGTAATTCTGTTCAGCCGTTCGGGCTGGACCTTCGACTAAAGGTCCTATGGGAAAATGCATGGGGAAAACGCGTTTGGGACCCCCCTTTTTTCTCAGCCCCCGCTTGATGAATAACCCCGAAACTTCCAGGGTAGAAGCTGAGCGGAGCGCCCCATTAGTTTTGAAAATTTCGCGAGGTTCCGTCAACCGGCGCCAAAGTTATTCAAAATAGAATTTTCAGATTTCCTATGGAAACACGGTCCTAACTATAACTATCTACTGGCGACCGCCAATAGATAATATATATATATATGTATATATATATATATATTCAATGAAAAAACCAAAGGTTTCACACATGTTATAGTTAGCTGGACATTTCACTCGTAAAAAACCATTGAAATTCCCCCGTTATAGTTAGTTCAGCTAACTATAACTCGCGCGCCCGCAATGCACTACTGATGACGTCACATATTACATCACTCATGACATGGTCAGTGACATCACTCATGACATCACTGATGACATCTCAAATGACATCCCTGATGATATCACTGATGACATCATCCAGTGAATGTGTGTTTTTCTGAAAATTAAATATGTTTAATATATGTATATCTCAAGGTCGATGGAAGAATAAATGAGTATATAAGTGTCTAAATTGATGATTTGTTTTTGCAAAATTGATTGTATTACTGACTGATTAAGTGTATCTTTTTGAATACATGGCTAAGTGAGTAATGTTTAAATGTGTAAATACCTGTATCAGTCTCTCACTTTGTATATAAGTGGCTGCATGGGTTGGAGAGTAGCTACATGAGTGTCTATATAGGTTATTAGTTGGTTTTTTGAGTATCAGTATGAGTGTCTGAGTGTCTTCATGGTGCGGTGGGGGTATTACGTAGTGCATAGATGCATGAATGAGTGACTCACTGTTTGTATGTGTTGAAGACAGCATGTGTGCAGGACTGTATGGGTGGATGAGTGTGTGCATGGGTGTGTTAGTGAGTGAATGACTGTCTCAATAGTGTCTTCATAAGTAACTACATATGTTTTAAACTAGTATATGTGACTATTGGTGTTTATAAGTGAGTATATGTGAGAGTGAGAGATTGGTAGACTTCCTGTATGAATAAGTATGTGTTTCTATAAGTGATTGTTTAAAAGACTAAGTATGTGTAAGTTTCTGTAAAAGTAAGTGTGGTGGTGTGTGTATAACTGTATATGCAAGTAAATGGATGTTTGATTCTTTATTAGCATGAGTGACTATGTGTGTGAGTAACTCTATGGATGAGTGGCATTGTGTTACAGGATGTTTAGGTGTATGAGTACATATGATGTGTGAGTACATGTATGAGTGACTGTATAGGATTGTTGGTGGATGAGTGGATGTGTATGTGGATCTTAGAATTACTGAATAGGTTGTTGTAACTGTTATTGGTATGTCCATTTTTTTGAAAATTTCAGTCTCTATTTTTGAATGTTTGTATCAAAGGTTATATTAGGGTGAGAGGAGGTCTACCACTCTGTCACAAGGATAATGTCATCAGTGATGTCATTTGAGATGTCATCAGTGATGTCATGAGTGATGTCACTGACCATGTCATGAGTGATGTAATATGTGACGTCATCAGTAGTGCATTGCGGGCGCGCGAGTTATAGTTAGCTGAACTAACTATAACGGGGGAATTTCAATGGTTTTTTACGAGTGAAATGTCCAGCTAACTATAACATGTGTGAAACCTTTGGTTTTTTCATTGAATTTCTAAGGTTTTTTAAATGCTAATTCCTAACTATAACGTGTGTGAAACCCATGGTTTTTTCAGTGAATTTACAAGGTTTTTTAAATGCTAATTCCTTACTTTAACGTGAGTGAAACCCATGGTTTTTTCAGTGAATTTGCAAGGTTTTTTAAATGCTAATTTTTTTTTTTTTTCTTCTTTTTTTTTCATATTTTTATTTTAATTGTCTATCCTTTTTTAAAGACTATGGTTAAATTTTAAAAATTCGACAAAATGTTTTTATTTTACAATTTTTTTAAAATAAACAGGTAAAATTTATTAGCAATACATTTTTTTTTTTTTTTTTTTTTACCGTACGCGTATGGTAAGCGCACGTCTTGCTGTAATTAAGTTAGATTTCTACGCTGTTTGCGTTCATTTACGCAATTTGCGTAGACGCACGTCACGCGCGCATAGCGCGTAACGCGTACGCTGCACGCGCACGTTACGCGGAAGTGAAGGGGCGTGCCTGTTTTGCGCATGCGCGCGTGCGCGTGTCTTTTTTACGCGCATGCGTACTTTTGCCGTAAGCGCACCGTAAGCGTACCGTAAGCGTACGGTAGGTCATGTGATCATGAAACAAAACTTTTGATTGGTTGAAACTACTTTCAGTTCTAGAACTCTCCTACACCACACCCATTCCCCTCATTTCTGCTTGTGATCCCTTAGGAGAAGGAGCTGGGTTGTCTTTGTGATACGATGGCAGAACAGCAGAGCCCTTCTGAGAGTGAGGCTAGCAGCACTACCTTGAGGCAGAGAGCGAGGAAACAAAAGACCTCTTACATATGGGAGTATTTTTCTTTTCCAGAAGGCCAGCAAAAGGTAAATGCACCCTTAGTGACTTGTAAGCTGTGTGGCCGTGTACTTTCTAGAGGGAATCCCGACAGGAAGTATTCCTTTGGGAATCACACCATGATGAGACACCTTAAGGATGTACACAGAAGGACACATGCTCGACTTACTGAAGGTAACCCTTCAGTAAATCAACCAAGCACATCCACAGCAGCTCAGCCTGGACCATCATCTGCAGTGCAGAGTCCTTCTTCTGCAGGTCAGGTGAGCCCTTCATCTGTGGGGGGAGCATCTCCTTTTTCTGGTCCTCTGGAAACTAACCTTCGGTTTCTGAGGGTTGAAATACGGTGCGCCACTTGTCATGATCTAATTTGTTATAGGGAGACCTGTATTTCCCTAGTGAACAATAAAATAGATCAGCACACTTGTCGTACCGTCTAATATTCCCATTCTTTCTTTCCTCTGTCCCTGCATGAACACAACGGCTCTTTTAAGAGCCAACCTTACCTTTCATCTATTTTTTATATATGTTTTTAAAAACTTTTTTAAATTTTTTTTTTACCGTACACGTACGGTACGCGTAATTTTTTTTTTTTTTTTTTTTAAAAACACTAAAAATCAATTATCACATTACAAGGTCCTTGAGAGACTACAATGAAAAACTGAAAATGTGATTGTGGACCATGATATTATTGACTTACCATACCCACTCAAAAAAATATTTATTCATTTAAATTTTTTTTAAATTGCTTTAAAAATGGTTCTAGTTTTCGAAAATTTTCTATCTCAATCTGAAAAAAAAGAAAAAAGTATTAATATTTAATAAAACATTTTATAATACAGTACACATATTTACATATTTTTCAAAAAATATTTTTGCCTTTTTTTTGCTGTTTTCAGAATATATTGCATTTCACTATAAATTGTGAAAGCAATTGCATTCATCATTTAACAGCGGGCAAAAAAAAAATTAACAATCTCAAAGATTGTTTTAAAAAAGCCCACAATCTCTTTTTGCATAAACATAACTTTATAGAAATGCATAATATTCTTAAAAAATATCATCTAATATCAATACTTATTTCTTTAAAATACCGTCTGATATTTTTGTTTCAGAAGTATAATCACAATAATATATCTCAAATAACTCCACAATACATCTGGTTCCATTTCCTTTAGGCCAAATAGTAATTTGAAAATTCTATTTTGATTAAATTTCCAATGGTAATCCAATAAAAAACTAAAGTTTAAATTTTACAGATCTCACCTATTCTCTGTAACATTTTGGTTTCCGAAAGATTTATTAATAATTAAATAAGTCCACAATAGAATTGTTTACCTTTCCGCATGGCCAAATAGTAATTTTAAAAATCTTTTTTGAAAAAATTTCCAATGCCAATCCAATAACATTCCAAAATTTAAATTGTGCAGATGTTACCGATTTTTTCTAAATTTTTGGTTTTCCAAAGTTTCATTAAAAAATGGAAAAATTCCACATTACAATTGGTTACCTTTCCATTAGGCCAAATGATAATTTGTTAAATCTTTTTATTTGTAAATTCCAATGGTAATCCAATAAAATGGTAAAATTGTTTTGTCCAGATGTTGCCAAATCTCTCTAAAATTTAGGTTTCAGGAAGATTAGATAGGAATTTGCTAAATCAAAAGGCAAACGTTGCTTAAAAATCAATTGGGAATCATTACACAGTGTCCAGCCTTTTTCACATTTAAGATAAACTGTGTAATGACCAGAAGTTACAGTAGGTCCATCATGGAAAATTATTGCAACTGTTACAAAAGTTTTTCCTGAAAATGATAATTGCTGTCCTGTAAACTTCTTTATTAAAGTATCCAATTTTGAACCATCAGCTCTACATCGTTGCATCATTAAAATTACATACTGTCCGTATTCCTTTAAAATTAACGTTGAAAACATGTCAGATTTACACTCACCGCATTGCATGCTATGATTAGCATCTTTAACTCTCTGGCAATGTTAAATAAATAAACCTTTCATTATCAACATTAGAGCCACATATATTATAACAGTTTTCACAACTATGTTCCCATTTATAAGAGAGACCAAATAAATTTTCAATGGGAACCCCTTCTTCTTCCAGTACCTGAAGAAAATACATCAAGAATTCCTGTGCGTCTTGCTGTACATTTTGAGAAAACTGTGTTTGTCCTGAACATACATCTAAAAGTTTTCTAATTTCAGTAGCACTTTCTATTTGAGTTTTATCATTACTCAGCTTTTCAAAAAGGAGACTCAGCACAGAACAGAATCTTTTTCCCTGATTTACTATTATCTGCTCTTGCAAACTTTCCAGATAAAATGCAACATTCAGCACTACATTTGCGTAGCAGTTGACACCAGAGCTATTTTCAAAATGACATCCTACAACCTGTTCTTCATTTTCCTTATTCTTTTTGCTTGCAATTACATCACTCCTCTTTTTTTTCCTCCTCTCTACATCTTCATGACAGATATTCTCATTTCTCCTTTTACGAGAAACTACACGTTTCTCCAACACAGGATACTGACCTAAATGAGGAGCATAGCTTCTTCTTAATCTATTATACTCCTTTACACAATTTGTATCAGCACTAACTTTTGAATCATCAAAGTCTATCATGAATAAACCTGATAATGTTTTCACTCGTGACAAAGCAACATATGCCATACCTTCTTTGAACACAGTTGAACCAATGTTCACAAATGCACAATCTACAGTCAATCCTTGAGACTTGTGAATAGTTACAGCATATGCTAGAGAAAACGGAAACTGCTTCCTACGTACATATAAATCTTTCACAAGCATGAAACGAACTGAACAACGACAAATGTCTTTAACTTCTTCTATCTGATCAAATTTTATTTTTAAACATTCAATTCCATCTTTTTTCTGATAATTAATAAAACCCACAACTCTTCCCATAGCTCCATTAACTAAACCTTTTTCAACATCCAAATTTCTCCTTAAAAATACTCTACAGTTCATGCAAACATATAGATTTTTTTCTAATCCAGCTGTTTTGGAAATGTTCTTCTCTAGTGAATCCAATTTATTTTTCAGTGTGCCTGTTAATGTGACAGTAATTCTTCCATCCTCAATTTTGTCCACTGCTTCCAATTTCCTGATATCTTCCTTTTCCAATTTCAAAAGCTCCTCATTGAATATTGAGCATTCACGTAGAGTTGGCATTAAGCAGATGACACTTTTGTTTTCTGCAATGTTCTTGTATATCTTCTCTGCAACTATTTCTTCCTTTGGAAATAAATTATGTAGCAGCCGACTCTGTAATGCTTTTTTGCCAGCTTCAGTGAGTAGTCCAATTCTGATATCTTTCAGAATACTTCCATATTCTTCATCGTTTGCTTGCCTCATATTAGTAGTAAGTTCCTTGTACTCAAAGAAGGACCAAATATTTGTATTACCGATGCTTCCCAATGACTTCTTCGTGTCTTCATGTGTCACAGTATTAAACACTGGTTGTCCTTTAACTGGAGTAAGTTGCAAAAGATCTCCAAAAACTATGACGTGTTTTCCTCCAAATAACACGTCATAGTCTGTCTTCAGAATTTGCTGCATTCTTAAATGCACAAAGGCAAGCATTAAGTTTGATACCATGCTCACCTCATCAATAATGAGAACTTGCATCTTCTTCAATACTCTTGAAACTTCCAAGCATGCTTCTCCAGTTAGCTTGTTGTATTGTATTTTGTTCTCATGCTCCACTGGTAACATTAGCAAACGATGTAAAGTGATTCCTTTTATGTTATATGCTGCTAACCCAGTTGGAGCAGTAACCACACAAGACAAAGTAGAATCCGTTTTTTGCTGTAGGTAGCTTCTGATGACTTTTATAAGGAAACTTTTTCCAGTTCCAGCTTGTCCGCTTACATACATCCTGATTGGATGAAATGATGTGCATGAGCACTCTTTTTTTTCATGTAGAAATCCGTGATCAATTTTGTTTCTGATCTCTTCATAAATTTGTTGCTGCTCTTCGTTCAGTTGTCTTTCCAAATTTTGTAAGTCTATAAATTCTTCTTGAGCTTGATTCATAGCCGTTTCCACTTCATTCATGGCTATTGATGCTTCATTTTCAACGATTGGTTGTCCTAGGGGATCTTGACTGAGTGTTCCTGAACTTTGGCTGTCCTGAGAACTGTCTCTAGCTATTTCTGCTGCAATTGTAGTTTCCTGTTCAATTTCTTCATTTAACATTTGCAGATAAGTTGAGAATGTACTGCATTGTATGCTGTCTTTGCAAGCATTAAAAGAATCTTCATAGCTTTGAAATTTTCCCAGTAGTTCATCCTCTGTACGCCATGGTTTAAACAGCTGTAAAAGAGCCAAGTAGTAAAATTCCTTTTTGTCAGTAGTGTCGCAACTCAGCTTCCTGTGATTTATCAAACTTCCTTTTGTTTGCTTCACCAAACATCCTTCCTCACCAATGACTTTATATTTTCCATTGTTGATGTCTTCTGTGGCTTTCCGTGAATAAATGTAGTTCTGCAGCACTTCATAGAGACACATGTTCTCCAGATCATGACTTCTCTTGGGATAATATGTGTCCAACATGTTTGATTTCAAAATATCTGTACTTTCTGGGTCATTTTCGGCCAAATATTCAATTTCTCCAACAGATTTCAGTACCCGATTTCTCATTGCTGCAAGGCCTAAACTTGCCCAAATTATTCTTCTTGATTTCGAGTAGAGACTTGCAGAAGATAACCTATCTGAACATTCGTAGGATCCAATTTCTCGATGCAATAACATCTTCAAACTGAAACTGTACAGCTTCTTACTGACAGTTTTCTCGTGAGAAATCTCTTCCCACATTTCCTTCAATTCTGTTTTTTCTGATTTCGTAATGTAAGACATTACACATCGAGCAACAGCAATGGAATTGTCAGCTACATACTGTATATCCATGTTAGCGTTCCACATGGATAAAATGACTGGGTTGTAGTCATTTATATTTTTTGATTCTTCTTTTCTTTTAAGGTTGTAGGTATTCTTAGGTGATTTTCTTGTGATAGTATGTCTCACAGATGACATAAAACTGTTTACTCTTCCATTTGAAAGAACAGGTCTAGGAAATCCAAATCAACATTTAGTGTAGTATTTATCTTTGCTCTTGTATTTCCGTCGACAGTATTTTCCACACCGATGACTTTGGAAAAGTAAAACTTGCTCCTTTAACTTTTTCTCTTCTGTGCTTTTTGGTATAGCACATGTTGCATATTCTTCAATGTAAGATAACACTGCTTCATCAGCATCTGTTCCAAACTTTGGGGCATCCTTGATCCACAACAGCATATGAATATGAGGAGCACCTCTTGCCTGGTACTCTTTTCCCCAAAAGAAATCCACTACTTCTCCTAGAGGTGGATTTTTTTTTATTGCAGATGAACGACATCATAGCCTCAAATCTATGATTGAAATATCTGCAAACATTAACCGGATCCAATGAGCACAGTTCTCCTGCTGTCTTGTATTCGATGTTTTTAATGTTTGAATTTGCCTCTCGTAGAAAATCCAGTAAATCATCCCAAGCGTACTCCGCACAGCTTAGGGTAACGAACCATGTTGGTGTTCCTAAATTCCGTAACATGCATTTTAATTCACCATGGCGTCGGTACCAATATTCATTTGTCCCACGCTGACAAGCCATCAGATTGATCAGTTGTGTTTCCAAATGATCATCTCGGTGCTGCACTTTCTCCATAAAATCCTTAGCAGACACATTTTGTAAATGTACTCCACTTTTTAAAATGTGATTTACTGCATAAGACAATGCAGACAAGTCGCTTTCAAATAAAAGATGGAACAAATAAGGAATACTTTGTCGAAATCTGGGATCTTCAGCATATAGTCTTGTAGTCCGATACTCAGAAGCTGGAATCTGTTCCGGACGTTCATCGTATCGTCCTCCTTTTCCTTTAGGAAACAGCTGGGGAAAACATCGAGCTTCCAAGCTCTCCTCCCATACACTCACGGGAGTTCCTTTTGCTTTCTTCATCTGAAATAGATCAATATTGTCTCCCATAACTTCTTTTGAATGAAGAGGATGTATGCTAAAATGTTCATAAATTTCTTCTTCCTTTGACTTGTCCACTTTTTCAATTTGTCCAGTTGGTGTTTTTGTGTCTTCTGGTAAATCTTCTTCTTCTTCTTCTTCTATATAAATTGATTCATACCATTTGTTATTCCTTTTCAAATACAAATTTGCTCTTTGTACTTTCCGTACATCTACCAGCTCCTGCCAAATCTTCTTATTCTTTGTAGGTACACCATTAACCAGAATAATTAATGGTTCAGTTTCCAAAGTATCCGCATCAATAGTTTCCATATTTTTTTTCAAATCCAAGGGCAAATACACCACTCTACCTTTTAAACCTCTCAGTAAATCTGAAGGAGGTAATTTACCAGTTTTGGGCTCCATACGTACTATGGTCTGGAACGGATGAACACATTGAATGAGTATAGACTCATATGTATTTAATTCAGAAAGTTCAGCAGGAATAGCATCCAATTCTAAATTATTATGTACAGCTCTGGTCGGCATTCTATTTTCCTCTAACTTGTTGTAACAGTATTTACAAATACGCTGATCTTCACCCAATTCAAAACAATTTTCAAGAAATATATATGTGGCAAAATCCTTCCACTTATAATTATCTTCATTTTCACTTTTTCTGTAGAGATCAACATTCCTAGTTTGTTTTCTATAATGAGTTCTGCGGCAACAAATACAAGTAATATTTGGTCTTTCATTAGAGATTATTGTAAATTTTGTTATGTGATCATTAAATGTGTTACTTACAGAGGGTTCTACATTCTCTTACACTTCTTCCTCATTTACTGTGTCCTTTTCTGCACTGTTTTGTTCAGGACCAAAGTAACAAAACTGAATTTCATCAACAACCTTCTCTACATCTGATACCGTTCCACGGAACAGAGCCCTATTCAATTCATCTAACTTTATTGCTGGACTTTTAGCAAAATACAACCGTCTCACAAACTTTCTCATTTCAGTATGATGAACAGCCAGCATCCTAAAATGATGGAAAACACTATTACACACTTTTCTAGATAGACAAGCCAGAGAATGACCCTGCAAACCAGTATTCTCTCTCACTCTGCATGGATCCAGACTTTGAAGCACCTTAATCTTCTGTTTTACACTTTTTTTTACTATATTCTCTTAGAAACTCACGAAATTTATCAATAGATTCCTGACGCACAGTGCAAATACTACTACAATTCCAAGTGTACACTGGGGCTTTAGGACGTCTCCCCATAGCCTCATCCGCCATCACTTGTACCTCATCTCTTGGAACCATTATCTCCTTCTCCATTATGCAACCATTTTTCACTTCGTAAGCACGACCTCTGGTGTCAACTGCATGCAGCAAACTATGACTTTGAAAATAGCTCTCTTCATTAAAAAAAGGTTCACTACTTGAACTATGCATCCATTTTCCTAAAAACACTTTACAAAAGTTTGTTCTGTTCACTACTCTTTTCCTTTTGCTTTGTGATTTCGGTACATTAACCATTTTATCTAATGTACGCATCCTATTCAAAATTAAAATGAATAGTTTCCTTTTTAATTCTAATGCCTTTGCTGCAATGGCTTCAATTTCTTTTTTTCTCTTATAAAACTTAGCCTTTTGCTTATATTTCTTCACATCCTTTATCAAATTGGACATAACTCTTCTCTGAAACATTTTTCTACGTATCTCTTTAAACGCTGTTTTTCTATTTAAGTTTATCTTTTTAGTTGCAGAAGGTATATTTGCATTAACTAAATGCTCAAGTTTTTTCCTCTCCTTTTCTATTGAAAACATTTTTTCCAGTACAGACATATTGTACATTTTTCCTTTTTTTGAATATGTTCTTTAAAAAATCTTTTGTTTGCTTACCAGAAGATTTTTTCTTTTTCCCAACATGAGCATCTCCAACTAACTTAGGTCCTCCAGTTGTCTTCAAATATAGGTTTTTTTTGTGGTCTTTCTTTACTCTGGATTTTGTAGGCATCTTAAATGTTGTTCACTGCTCCTCAGCAATACCTGAAAAAAACTAAAAAAAAAATCCTTTATTTTATTTAAATATATTACTACATTTTTTATGTTCTTTAGAAATCTTAAAATACTATAAACCCCTTTCCTACAAATGAAAATCACAATAACACCTTCACAAATTAAATTTCTAAAAATAATTCCTGTGTGCACACAAAGTCATGCTTTGAAATTAGGCAAAAAACTGCTTTTTCAGACCAGCACCATGTGTAACCTGGGTGACTGCCTACACTCCAGCAAGGGCAACCAGCCTTAGTGATGCTGTATGTATTTGCATTACTGACTGAAACCTCAAACCCCACTCGCTTGTGAATACTGTGCATGATTCCACATGGTAAGCAGCTGGGTGTGTGCTAAGAGTCTGCTTCTGCACCAAAAAATGGCTCCCCCTTTCCATCTAATGCAACTGTGAAATCACCAGAGCAATACGCAATAAATCTCTGCCTGTAATTCCTATTTGCACACAGAGTCATGTTTTCACACTAGTCACAAAACGAAATTTCTTTGCCAATTTGAAAGCACACTTACTACTCTTTTTTTTGGCAAGTGATAATCACTTTTACAGACTGACACATTATGAATCCACTTTTCAGATTCTTGAAAAAGCACATGTCCAAACTGCTTTTTCAGACCAGCACAATTTGTAACCTGGGTGACTGCCTACACTCCAGCAAGGGCAACCAGCCTTAGTGATGCTGAATGTATTTGCATTACTGACTGAAACCTCAAACCCCACTCGCTTGTGAATACTGTACATGATTCCACATGGTAAGCAGCTGGGTGTGTGCTAAGAGTCTGCTTCTGCACCAAAAAATGGCTCCCCCTTTCCATCTAATGCAACTGTGAAATCACCAGAGCAATACGCAATAAATCTCTGCCTGTAATTCCTATTTGCACACAGAGTCATGTTTTCACATTAGTCACAAAACGAAATTTCTTTGCCAATTTGAAAGCACACTTACTACTCTTTTTTTTGGCAAGTGATAATCACTTTTACAGACTGACACATTATGAATCCACTTTTCAGATTCTTAAAAAAGCACATGTCCAAAGTGGTTTTTCAGACCAGCACCATTTGTAACCTGCGTGACTGCCTACACTCCAGCAAGGGCAACCAGCCTTAGTGATGCTGAATGTATTTGCATTACTGACTGAAACCTCAAACCCCACTCGCTTGTGAATACTGTGCATGATTCCACATGGTAAGCAGCTGGGTGTGTGCTAAGAGTCTGCTTCTGCACCAAAAAATGGCTCCCCCTTTCCATCTAATGCAACTGTGAAATCACCAGAGCAATACGCAATAAATCTCTGCCTGTAATTCCTATTTGCACACAGAGTCATGTTTTCACATTAGTCACAAAACGAAATTTCTTTGCCAATTTGAAAGCACACTTACTACTCTTTTTTTTGGCAAGTGATAATCACTTTTACAGACTGACACATTATGAATCCACTTTTCAGATTCTTAAAAAAGCACATGTCCAAACTGCTTTTTCAGACCAGCACCATTTGTAACCTGGGTGACTGCCTACACTCCAGCAAGGGCAACCAGCCTTAGTGATGCTGAATGTATTTGCATTACTGACTGAAACCTCAAACCCCACTCGCTTGTGAATACTGTGCATGATTCCACATGGTAAGCAGCTGGGTGTGTGCTAAGAGTCTGCTTCTGCACCAAAAAATGGCTCCCCCTTTCCATCTAATGCAACTGTGAAATCACCAGAGCAATACGCAATAAATCTCTGCCTGTAATTCCTATTTGCACACAGAGTCATGTTTTCACATTAGTCACAAAACGAAATTTCTTTGCCAATTTGAAAGCACACTTACTACTCTTTTTTTTGGCAAGTGATAATCACTTTTACAGACTGACACATTATGAATCCACTTTTCAGATTTTTTAAAAAGCACATGTCCAAACTGCTTTTTCAGACCAGCACCATTTGTAACCTGGGTGACTGCCTACACTCCAGCAAGGGCAACCAGCCTTAGTGATGCTGAATGTATTTGCATTACTGACTGAAACCTCAAACCCCACTCGCTTGTGAATACTGTGCATGATTCCACATGGTAAGCAGCTGGGTGTGTGCTAAGAGTCTGCTTCTGCACCAAAAAATGGCTCCCCCTTTCCATCTAATGCAACTGTGAAATCACCAGAGCAATACGCAATAAATCTCTGCCTGTAATTCCTATTTGCACACAGAGTCATGTTTTCACATTAGTCACAAAACGAAATTTCTTTGCCAATTTGAAAGCACACTTACTACTCTTTTTTTTGGCAAGTGATAAACACTTTTACAGACTGACACATTATGAATCCACTTTTCAGATTCTTAAAAAAGCACATGTCCAAACTGCTTTTTCAGACCAGCACCATTTGTAACCTGGGTGACTGCCTACACTCCAGCAAGGGCAACCAGCCTTAGTGATGCTGTATGTATTTGCATTACTGACTGAAACCTCAAACCCCACTCGCTTGTGAATACTGTGCATGATTCCACATGGTAAGCAGCTGGGTGTGTGCTAAGAGTCTGCTTCTGCACCAAAAAATGGCTCCCCCTTTCCATCTAATGCAACTGTGAAATCACCAGAGCAATACGCAATAAATCTCTGCCTGTAATTCCTAGTTGCACACAGAGTCATGTTTTCACATTAGTCACAAAACGAAATTTCTTTGCCAATTTGAAAGCACACTTACTACTCTTTTTTTTTGGCAAGTGATAATCACTTTTACAGACTGACACATTATGAATCCACTTTTCGGATTCTTAAAAAAGCACATGTCCAAACTGCTTTTTCAGACCAGCACCATTTGTAACCTGGGTGACTGCCTACACTCCAGCAAGGGCAACCAGCCTTAGTGATGCTGAATGTATTTGCATTACTGACTGAAACCTCAAACCCCACTCGCTTGTGAATACTGTGCATGATTCCACATGGTAAGCAGCTGGGTGTGTGCTAAGAGTCTGCTTCTGCACCAAAAAATGGCTCCCCCTTTCCATCTAATGCAACTGTGAAATCACCAGAGCAATACGCAATAAATCTCTGCCTGTAATTCCTATTTGCACACAGAGTCATGTTTTCACATTAGTCACAAAACGAAATTTCTTTGCCAATTTGAAAGCACACTTACTACTCTTTTTTTTGGCAAGTGATAATCACTTTTACAGACTGACACATTATGAATCCACTTTTCAGATTTTTTAAAAAGCACATGTCCAAACTGCTTTTTCAGACCAGCACCATTTGTAACCTGGGTGACTGCCTACACTCCAGCAAGGGCAACCAGCCTTAGTGATGCTGAATGTATTTGCATTAGTGACTGAAACCTCAAACCCCACTCGCTTGTGAATACTGTGCATGATTCCACATGGTAAGCAGCTGGGTGTGTGCTAAGAGTCTGCTTCTGCACCAAAAAATGGCTCCCCCTTTCCATCTAATGCAACTGTGAAATCACCAGAGCAATACGCAATAAATCTCTGCCTGTAATTCCTATTTGCACACAGAGTCATGTTTTCACATTAGTCACAAAACGAAATTTCTTTGCCAATTTGAAAGCACACTTACTACTCTTTTTTTTGGCAAGTGATAATCACTTTTACAGACTGACACATTATGAATCCACTTTTCAGATTTTTTAAAAAGCACATGTCCAAACTGCTTTTTCAGACCAGCACCATTTGTAACCTGGGTGACTGCCTACACTCCAGCAAGGGCAACCAGCCTTAGTGATGCTGAATGTATTTGCATTACTGACTGAAACCTCAAACCCCACTCGCTTGTGAATACTGTGCATGATTCCACATGGTAAGCAGCTGGGTGTGTGCTAAGAGTCTGCTTCTGCACCAAAAAATGGCTCCCCCTTTCCATCTAATGCAACTGTGAAATCACCAGAGCAATACGCAATAAATCTCTGCCTGTAATTCCTATTTGCACACAGAGTCATGTTTTCACATTAGTCACAAAACGAAATTTCTTTGCCAATTTGAAAGCACACTTACTACTCTTTTTTTTGGCAAGTGATAAACACTTTTACAGACTGACACATTATGAATCCACTTTTCAGATTCTTAAAAAAGCACATGTCCAAACTGCTTTTTCAGACCAGCACCATTTGTAACCTGGGTGACTGCCTACACTCCAGCAAGGGCAACCAGCCTTAGTGATGCTGAATGTATTTGCATTACTGACTGAAACCTCAAACCCCACTCGCTTGTGAATACTGTGCATGATTCCACATGGTAAGCAGCTGGGTGTGTGCTAAGAGTCTGCTTCTGCACCAAAAAATGGCTCCCCCTTTCCATCTAATGCAACTGTGAAATCACCAGAGCAATACGCAATAAATCTCTGCCTGTAATTCCTATTTGCACACAGAGTCATGTTTTCACATTAGTCACAAAACGAAATTTCTTTGCCAATTTGAAAGCACACTTACTACTCTTTTTTTTGGCAAGTGATAATCACTTTTACAGACTGACACATTATGAATCCACTTTTCAGATTCTTAAAAAAGCACATGTCCAAACTGCTTTTTCAGACCAGCACCATTTGTAACCTGGGTGACTGCCTACACTCCAGCAAGGGCAACCAGCCTTAGTGATGCTGAATGTATTTGCATTACTGACTGAAACCTCAAACCCCACTCGCTTGTGAATACTGTACATGATTCCACATGGTAAGCAGCTGGGTGTGTGCTAAGAGTCTGCTTCTGCACCAAAAAATGGCTCCCCCTTTCCATCTAATGCAACTGTGAAATCACCAGAGCAATACGCAATAAATCTCTGCCTGTAATTCCTATTTGCACACAGAGTCATGTTTTCACATTAGTCACAAAACGAAATTTCTTTGCCAATTTGAAAGCACACTTACTACTCTTTTTTTTGGCAAGTGATAATCACTTTTACAGACTGACACATTATGAATCCACTTTTCAGATTCTTAAAAAAGCACATGTCCAAAGTGGTTTTTCAGACCAGCACCATTTGTAACCTGGGTGACTGCCTACACTCCAGCAAGGGCAACCAGCCTTAGTGATGCTGTATGTATTTGCATTACTGAGTCCAACCTCAAACCCTTAAACTATTCTTTTTTTATACCAGTACACCTTAATTTATCGTGAAAACATAGTCCATATTATTTTACATGTTCCTCACATTTAAATTTCTCCCAAAACAGAAAATAATAAACACAACTTCAACAAAAGGAATCCCATTTCTATTATTCATTTCTTAATTTACCATATACAGCCCCTCTCAAACTCTAAACTCACCTTTAAAATTAGTTAGTTGTGAAAGAAATGTGGCACTCAAACAGCAGATTATCAGAGCCAGGATCTCTGTTCTTTACACCTCTCTCCTCTCAGCAGAACCAGATAATGGCAAACTTTCCCTCTCTTTTTCCACACATATACATGTTAGTTTCAAATCTCAGTGCTTCCCCCTTTTTTTCAAATGTAATCACACATATCTATTGGTTGAAAACCAACCCTTTTCCAAAAGTACCCTTCCCCCAACTTGACTTCTGCCTAGTACCCTTCCCCCAACTTGACTTCTGCCTGCTACCATAGCAACAGCTCATGGAACACTGCTGTGTGGAGTTAGGTCAGAAGTTCACCAAACAATGTTTCAATTCCACAGAGCAAGAGTGCTTGACTTTTCAAACCTAACAGCAAATCCATAGTACTGTTCTTTGGTAACACATTTTTCTGTACCAATACAAAACATGCTTCTATTAATTTACACATACAGCCTAGTTTTTATTCTAGAATGGTATGAAACAGCCAATCAGTTCTTTTTTTTATGAAAAAAATATGTATGCCTCCATTTCCAAACTGTCTTTCTTTTCATATTGCCATTCTACTGAAAGACACCTCCTGAGTGCATCCAGTTCTCCTTTGAAGATGTTCACAGTGTGGATTGTAGGGCACAGCTATGTCTTCTGGAGTGAAAAGTATGCAGAGAAAACAGATATGGTGAGAGACCTTGCTTTGCCAAATGTAGACATTAAATGGATTGGTCAGAGAGGGTTAAAGTGGCACCAATTGATGCCATTGGTGAAATCCTTCATGCACATCCAACACCCTGACCTCATAATAGTGCACTGTGGTGGCAATGACCTAGGCACTTTGACTGGGGTAGGTCTGGAAATGCTTATGAAGGACACCTTTGCACAACTGTTTTCACTTTTCCCTAAAACTGCCTTTGTGTTTTCTAACATATGCCAAAGGCAAAAATGGAACTGGTCCAATCATTTCTGTCCGCAGATTGACAAAGCAAGAAAGCACGTCAACAAATCTGTTTCTGCTTTCCTCCGTGACTATGGTATGGGTTCCATTTACCACAACAACTTGCGTTACGACATGCAAGACATTTATAGAGGAGATGGTATGCACTTCAATGATGAAGGGAACAGAGTCTTCCTCTTGAACCTTAGACTCTGCATCCGTACTTACTTGTAGGTACCACAAAAAAATCACTTCATAAACACAACGGCTCTTTTTAGAGCCCCCTAATAGCTAAACACTTAAATCTGCATTTCATTTCTTTTTTTTTTTTTTTTTTTACCGTACGCTTACCGTACGCGTACCCCGCGATTTTTTTTAAAATCAATAAATGTTTTCTTTGTACTTTTCTGTCCTTCTTTGACCCCCTTACAAATGTTAGGGGGTCTGTAACTCTCCTCCTTGCCCCCTTTTCTTGTTATCATTCTTTTTTTTCTGAGTGAAACACGAAAT
Source organism: Triturus cristatus (assembly GCF_964204655.1). NCBI lineage: Eukaryota > Metazoa > Chordata > Amphibia > Caudata > Salamandridae > Triturus > Triturus cristatus. Next base: position 1,330,248,924 of record NC_140591.1, read on the forward strand.
GGCGGCCGCCGCTTCCTGGTTTCGACCGATTCGAATGTTTACTAAGATCTAAGAGCCAATCAGAATCGCGCTCGCGCACGCCACCGTACGCGTACGGTGAGCGTACCGTAAGCGCACCGTAAGCTGGCTCAGATATATATATTGATTTAAAGGCTATTTTCTCAGAATCTACTGAACAGATTTACACCAAACCTACAAAAGGCACTTCCTTGACCTGAGGACTACCTCTCTGCCAAATTTCTAGTAATTCTGTTCAGCCGTTCGGGCTGTAGCCCTGCCTAAAGGTCCTATGGAAAAATGCATGGGAAAAACGCGTTTTGGGACCCCCCTTTTATCTCAGCCCCCACTTGACAAATCCCCCCGAGACTTTCAGGGAAAGAGCGGAGCGTAGCGCCCCACCTATTTTGAAAAATTCGCGAGGATTCGTCGACCGGCGCCAAAGTTATTCAAAATAGAATGTTGCGGATTTCCTATGGAAACGTGGTCCTAACTATAACTACCTACTGGCGACCGCCAGTAGGTAATATAAATATATATATATATATATATTATCGCTACCAAGTTGCACCAAGAGCCAAGGCACTCGTAGGCAGGTGCTGTAACGCGGTGGTGCCCGCGTTCAAAATCAACGCTACCAACAAAGTCCACGCTCTCGGACAAAGTACAGCACTCAGGGAGTATTCCGTAGATTGGTTTATTCAGCAACAAGCAAAAGACAGACGCGTTTCAGGTTATCCTTCTTCAGTGTCTAGTTGCGCTAGCCGCGCGAGAACTTTTTAAATTCAAAGGCCATCGACGTCACTTCCCCACCCGTACGGCTAATGCAATATTATCTATCACATGGCGGCCATCTTAGCAGGGTGAAGAAAACGTACCAACTATTATGGATAAACACATTTGCATGTTTATCGCTCGACATTCAAGAATTAAATCAACAGCGTCAAGACTGCACAATTGTTATTCATCGTGAATGAAATCAAATATGATTGACTAAACATATTGTAAATATCGCTTGACAATTGTGTGTCATAGAAAGCTACACATGTTCATAAAATTAAGCCGTGGATCGGCATGCATATTGTAGCAAACCTCATGATGTACAATTAGTACCTTGATGTATTAAATGATTCATTAAATGGTTCATTAAACAATCAAAGCCGTGTATCAGCCTAGGCATCTTATGGTAAAAATTATCCAATGAAATCTATGAGGCTATACCCTCACTACTGTTAGAAAGAGTCATAACATGCTCAGTGGAAACACATATGGGTGACAAAAGTTGTTCTTACCCCCTATAGTCCCTGAGTTTCATGAGTAACAAAGACGACAAAGGAAGAAAAGAAGAGAAGACAGTTACGTTTACAGAATCTTCCTGATTACCTCCCCAGATGCACAGCTAATTCCTCTCCGCTATTTAGCCCAAAGGGTGTTTTGGTGTGCAAATCAATAATGTAGCGGGATTCAAGTCTCCGCAAACGTTGCACTCTATCCCCACCCCTTGGATTAATACATACACAGTCCAAACCAAAATACTGTAACAGCTCCCTGTTACTATTATGTTTGAGGGCGAAATGCCTGGCTACAGGGTAGTTGCTGTCTTTATTCATAATCGCGCGCTGGTGTTCCAAGATGCGCATCTTTACACTATGAATAGTGCTGCCAATGTACTTAAGTCCACAGGGACACAGTAGGCAGTAAACTACATGAGTGGTGGTACAGGTGATGAATTTATCTATGGGTTTAGGTCTTTTTATCCCATCAATTGTGTAGCTCAGGGTTCTTTTACTGTTACAACAAGCTTTACATTTCCCACATGGGAAAAAACCTTTCATAACTTTCAGAACACCTTTTGGGTGACTTACAGGTGGTAGGTAGCTCTGAACCAGTTTATCCCTCAAAGACCGTGATTTACGGAAAGTGATCAATGGCACTGCCGGGATATCTTTACCCATTACGGAATCGGTTTGCAATATATGCCAATTCCTTTTCATTATACTCCTCAAAGTGTATGCATCGTCTGAGAAAGTTGTTATCATCCGCAGTTTGTTACCTTCTAGGTTAGTACTTTTTTTGCTGTTAAACTGGGTGTCATTACGGATCAACAGGTCCTTCCTCTTGATCTTATTAACTCTCACTAATGCTGCATTAAGAACTTCCTGGCTATAGCCTCTGGTTAGAAATCTTGTCATACAATTTGAGGCGGCAAACACAAAATCGGCCTCTCTGGAGCAATTTCGTTTGAGCCGGAGAAGTTCCCCATAGGGTATACTGTTTATCAGCTTGGGTGGGTGATTGCTACTGCCATGCAAGATTGAATTACCGGCAGTGGGTTTCCGATATAAATCGGTTCCAAGGTTACCATCCCTCACCTGCACCTTCAGATCTAGATAGTTGACTTCCGTGGTGCTAATTTCATATGTGAACCCAAGATTGAGGTTGTTATTGTTGAGTTCAGATATGAAATTCTCAGCTTGTTCAATTGAGCCTCTCCAAATTATAAAAAGATCGTCGATGTAACGATACCACACGACTATGTGTTCGGCCCATTTTTGTCTTTCGTCACTAAGGGCCACCTGCTCCTCCCACCAACCTACAAAAAGATTCGCATAGCTGGGGGCGAAGCAGGTGCCCATAGCTGTTCCAGAGATTTGTTTAACCCCTTCAGTGCCCATGACGAGCTGGACTCGTCATGGGTTGCGGTGGCGCTGTGCCCATGACGAGTCCAGCTCGTCATGAACTCCGCCCGCTAATGGAAGGCACGGCACTGGGCGGGGAAAGGGGCGGGCATGCAAGGGGTTAAACAACTGCCCTTGAAATAGGAAAATGTTATTATGAAGACAAAATTCGATGAATTCTAGCAGCATAATACTGTGTTCTGCAAACTTAAGGGGCCTTTTATTAAGGAAGTATCGCATTGCCATTATACCCTGGTGGTGATCTATACAGGTGTATAAGCTAGTAATGTCCATAGCAATTAGTTTGAAGGTAGGTTCCCAGTGCATGTCCATCAGATGAAGAATAAAATCTTTAGTGTCCTTAACATATGACTTGAGTTGTATGACAAATGGATGAAGAAAACTGTCTATATAGATGGACATGTTCTCTGCTAAGCTGCCCTTTGAAGAGACTATCGGTCTCCCAGGTGGGTCAATTTTGTCTTTGTGTATTTTCGGTAATTGGTAGAACGTAGGTGTGACTGGTTCATTGTTACGTAAAAAGAGAAATTCATTAATGTCAAGCAGACCTAGATTGTGCCATTTAGCAATCAGGGCATGATACTGTGTGATACTAGTTTGGCACAGTTCTTTGTTGGTTTTTTCATAGAACTTGGTGTCATTCAGCTGCCGATAAGATTCTCGACAATATTGTTCTCTTGTGAGTAACACTACGTTGCCACCTTTGTCCGAAGGTTTACAAATAATATTTTCATCCATAGCCAAATTTTTAAGGATCACTTCTTGTTCATGGGTTAAGTTCCTCTGTTGTTTCGGTGTGCAGGAAGAAGTCTTGATTCTGAATTTCTGAAGATCATGAAGCACTGCATCGGAAAACGAGTCTATAGCATCATATGGCATTTGTGGATTGAAAATGGAGGGAGGCTTAAAGATGGTTGAAGGTGTTTCTTGTTCAATCCCTGCCCGGTGTACTCTCAAGACCAAATCTTCACTCTGTGTGGTTGCGGTTGCTTCTTCTGCCCGTAATTCTTCCAGCAATTCAATTGTATGCAGGTCTTGGACCGTTAAGACGTCTGTTACCTTCTGCCTAGGTTTGTGTTTCAGTCTTCTTGCTTCAGTTATGGAAGGTTTTAATTTGAAATATTTCTGTAATTTGATTTTGCGGACAAATTTGAATAAGTCAATGCGCGTCTGCGTGTATTCTAAGCGATCGCTCGGGCAGAATGATAGTCCTAGTTTCAGGGCTGCCTCTTCAGCTTCGCTTAATACACGTGGCGTGAGGTTAATGATGGTCAGATCATTGGTTTCTTCTACCACCGTTTTCCCCTGTTGCTGCGCTTCGCTCGGGATGCGCCCCTGCCTCTTCCTCTGCTTCGTGCGCCACCAGCCGCCTCTCCTTGTCCGTCTGCGTTTTCCGGAGGCTTGCTCTTTCCGCCTCTCAGCCACGTTTGCCGTATCAGATCGAACTCCAAGTGAAAAGGATTTTTCGTTTTATCACTTTGAGGGGCAGTCGTGTCTTCCCCCGATAGTTCACTTTCCGTGACCTCAGATTCGGAGGTATCTATTCTGTCAGACGGTACCGGAGATTTCTTCTTGTAAATGGCTTTTCGTGGTTCATCAAATTTTCTTGCGAAGGTTAGGATCCTCCCTTGGGCGTAATCACGTTCATCACGTTCAAATTTGTCCTGCTTCCGTTGTCGTATCTTCAATTCATATCTTTGTAAACGTTTCCGCATCTCTTCCTTTAACTCTTCCTGTTTAGCTTTGTCATCATCATTAGCAATTTCTTTCTCGAGATTCGCAATTTCCACCAATGCCTTTTCTCTGTCACTCCAGGCGAATTTCACCAGAATTGCGAGCATGCCTTTGCATGACGCTGCTGTGTATTCAGCCCATTCTTCAAGGAGGCAGGGATCCGGGTTTTCATAAGCGGGCACATGTGTAGCTTTCTATGACACACAATTGTCAAGCGATATTTACAATATGTTTAGTCAATCATATTTGATTTCATTCACGATGAATAACAATTGTGCAGTCTTGACGCTGTTGATTTAATTCTTGAATGTCGAGCGATAAACAAGCAAATGTGTTTATCCATAATAGTTGGTACGTTTTCTTCACCCTGCTAAGATGGCCGCCATGTGATAGATAATATTGCATTAGCCGTACGGGTGGGGAAGTGACGTCGATGCCCTTTGAATTTAAAAAGTTCTCGCGCGGCTAGCGCAACTAGACACTGAAGAAGGATAACCTGAAACGCGTCTGTCTTTTGCTTGTTGCTGAATAAACCAATCTACGGAATACTCCCTGAGTGCTGTACTTTGTCCGAGAGCGTGGACTTTGTTGGTTGCGTTGATATATATATATATATATATATATATATATATTCCAAAATGCACAGCTGGGTGGTGGCAGTTCTTTCCCCACCGTTTCGGCAGCAAACGCGGACACGGACCAGCAAATAGGGGCAATTTCTCTTTATTGGTTGTAAAATGCCGCCATAACGTTTCGGCTCTTCCGAGCCTTGATCACATGACAATGTTATATTGGCAATCCACAGTTTTTAAAGTGACAGTGCTTAATTCAAAATCAATCACGTGACAGATCCTGTAGTAGACATGGTAGACACACTTATGGCAGTGAATTACATTCTATACTTGTATACAATCGACCATCATTTGGTTTTAAAAGAACATTTTGCCCAATTCAGTATTTATCCAAACACTGTAATATTGTTAATAAATATGTGCAAAATCAGCAAATGTGTAAACAGAGCGTATACTATTCACTTTTCAATGATTGTACCTAGGATACATAATGAATATGTGCAAAACATGACAGTTGTGCAAACAGTGTATTTGTATTAAATTGCATTGACTGCTGAATTGGGCCCGTATCATGAGCCCATGCTCAATTCAAATCCACGATTCATGGTACCGTAGTTATTATGGGATCAATCCCGACAACCCTTGTGCAAATAACGCTGATGGAAGGCATGTCATACCCATTGTGCACAATGCGCTGTGTTACAATCACATATTGTTTCAAGCAGTACTTGGGCAACGTCAACATAATCACTACTGATGGACACAATGAGATCATATACATTTTGCATGTCCAGTTTTGCTAATGGTGCATGTATCGAATAGAGTATGAGGATCATATATACCTCCTCCTGTTGCTCAATCATAGATTGTACTGCCATCTATAGGTCAATCTTAATTACGCATCAACTGTATATTCTGAGTTGTGTAGTCAACTTCGTGGTTCCAATAATTATGGGTTAAATCCTCATTGAACCTCTATTGATTTTGTTTCCCCTCTTAAACAGTTGGGATAGCATGTACAAAATAGCGAGTAACAATGTGCAAAATAACAAACAACAATTCCTGAGACATGCCTTAAAAAACATTTGCCGTATCCTGCTTAGTCTGCCCTCTACTTGATCTGATAAATAATGTGCAAAAAGTGCTAAAGGTGCATGGTGTCAAATATAAAAACCCTTTTAACATCCGTTAGGTCATTATTTTATTTTCTCATTTCGTTTTTTAGTTCTTTTTTTCTCTTTATTTCTTGTTATATTCTCTTTTTATTATTCTTACCCCATTATTCTATGTCACTGCCAACTCATGTATGTATAGCCATCATATGTGTCACCACTGGATAGTTACGTCTGCTTTTCCATAGAAAGAGTGTTTTCTGGTTTGCTAAGAATTTTGACCCAGTTTGACAAATCTTCGCAAAGCATTCATGACTTTCCACAAAGTTATTCTTTCCTGTTTCTTCAAAAGCAAACAACTTTTTTGATAATGGTGATTCCTCACTATATGCGCTAAAAATCTTTTACCCACTGTCACATTTTATATCTAGTGTACCACTAACTTGGTATTCTTTTCTCCTGACAAATTCCAGACCCTCAACCAGTGCATTTTTTCACATTAAATTAAAACATGCCATCAACTCTAGTTCCATCAAATATTAGAAAGTAACAAATTCTTCTTTACACACCTTTCCTAACAGTGAGCACGGTGTTATACTCTAGAAATAGCAATATCTCCACTCAGACATTTTATAGGGATAAAGTATGTGAACTGGAAGGTTCATAAAAATGGTAAGGCTTGAATTAACATATTTCAGATTCTTCGTTTTGTAATTTGGGAAACACTGCCTCTTTTACTTACAACTACACACAGCTTTAACAGTTGACTTTTTAACACAACGTACAATACTTGCTGATATCTCTCTACATTCTACTGTCTACTTCTCAAAGTATTACTTACACTTCTCATCAAAGTTAATAAAATATGTCATTAAATACCTTCATTTGGAGCTACTTCTTAAATGCCGCTAAAAACACCAGTCTCTTTCAGTTCCAAACTAAGTCACATCTGCTAAGCTCAAACTCAAACTGACAATCTGAGCTGTCTTTGGCTCTGCAGCCAATAACATCACAGCAAACTTGTAATAAGAGTGCTAACTATTGGTTGACCTTGTCCCTTTTTTCCCCATAAGATCATGCAAAATTCTTGTGGGATCGTAAAAAACTCTGTGTGGAAGGCCCAGTCATTTTGCATGCTGGTCTCGCAAAAAGCTTGCTGGTTTAAACAACCCTCATGCAGCAAGGTTCACTCGCTGAAGCTTGCGTTTTACTCTCACAGGACTCTTGTGAGATCGCAACAGTATTGTAGGGAAATAGTAGTATATACAAAGGACTAGCCTCTCTAATGACAACCCTCTCTTATATAAAGGGTGTGAGGAGGGACTGCTTACCTTTAAAACCTCTCAGATGACAAGGACTTATAGTGAGGTGTGTAGACAGGCTGGCCTCTCTGCTGAGACCCCTTGCTTGGATAATGGATGTGCACAGTAGGGTGTGGGGAGGGACTGGCCTCTCAGGAACTACTGAATGGATTTACACCATTAAAAAAAAGTCTCTTTCTGAACCAAGGGCTACCTTTTTGCCAAATTTGGTGGCATTCCGTTCAGCAGTTCGGGCTGTAGTCGTGTCTAAAGTTTCCTATGGGAAATAACATGGAGAAAACACATTTTGGGACCCCCCTTTTTTCTTGGCCCCCGCTTGCCGAATCACCCCGAAACTTTCAAGATATGAGCTGACCGGAGAGCCCCATGAGCTGTGAAAATTTTGCGAAGATTCGTCAACGACGCTAAAGTTATTGGGAAAACAAAAAACGCTTCTCCTATGGAAAATAGGTCCTAACTATAACTATCTACTGGCGACCGCCAGTAGATAATATATATATATATATATATTCACTTAAAAAACCATAGGTTTCACACATGTAATAGTTATGTGGATATTTCACTCGTAAAAAACCAATGAAATTCCCCCGTTATAGTTAGTTGAGATAACTATAACTCGCGCGCCCGCAATCCTCTGCTCATGACGTCACATATTACATCATTCATGACATGGTCAGTGGCATCACTCATGACATCACTGATGACATCATCCTTGTGATAGAGTGGCAGTCGCGCGAGTTATAGTTATCTCAACTAACTATAACGGGGGAATTTCATTGTTTTTTTACGAGTGAAATATCCACCTAACTATAACATGTGTGAAACCTATGGCTTTTTAAGTGAATTTGCAAGGTTTTTTAAATGCTAATTCCTAAGTATAACGTGTGTGAAACCTATGGTTTTTTCAGTGAATTTGTATGGTTTTTTAAATGCTAAGTTATGTCTGTATTATTATTTTTTTTATATATTTATTTTTCAATAAACTACGTATTACATTTTATTTATTTTATTAAGCTTTTTCACCGTGCGCGCACGGTGCGCGCACCCCCGCGATTTAAAAAAATAATAATTTAAATGTGTTTTTTCTGCCTTCGGGGTCCTTCAGGGACCCACTGACCAAGGCTAGGGGGTCAGGAACTCTCTACACTGCCCCCTTTTCACGTTCGCCACCTTCCTTTTCCACTCTTGCACTGAAAACAAACAAAATGGCGGCCGACACTTCCTGATTTCGACCGATTCGAACGTTGACTGACATGTAACAACCAATCAGAATTACGCTTGCGCACGTTAGGGTGCGCGCACGGTGCGCGCACGGTGCGCGGCTATAGATATGTATGTGCTTTTTAATGCAATTTTCTCTGGAACTACTGAACAGATTGACTCCATATATGCAAAAGGCACATCCCTGACCTGAGGACTACCTCTCTGCCAAATTTCATGTAATTCTGTTCAGCCGTTCGGGCTGTACCTTCGACTAAAGGTCCTATGGGAAAATGCATGGGGAAAACGCGTTTTGGGACCCCTCTTTTTTCTCGGCCCCCGCTTGACGAATCCCCCCGAGACTTTCAGGGTAGGAGCTGAGCGGAGCGCCCCATTAGTTTTGAAAATTTCACGAAGATTCGTCAACCGGCGCCAAAGTTATTCAAAATAGAATTTTGAGATTTCCTGTGGAAACACGGTCCTAACTATAACTATCTACTCGCGCCCGCCAGTAGATAATATATATATGTATATATATATATATTCACTGAAAAAACCAGAGGTTTCACACACGTTATAGTTAGCTGGACATTTCGCTCGTAAAAAACCAATGAAATTCCCCCGTTATAGTAAGTTCAGCTAACTATAACTCGCGCGCCCGCAATCCACTGCTGATGACGTCACATATTACATCACTCATGACATGGTCAGTGACATCACTCATGACATCACTGATGACATCTCAAATGACATCACTGATGACATGACATCATCCAGTAAGTATGTGTTTTTTAAAAATTTCAATATGTTTAATATATATAAGGAAAGGCCTGTTTAAGAATGAGTGGGTGTACAAGTGTGTAAATGGATGATTTTCTGTGGTGCATAACATGATTCTTTAAGTTAGTCATTAAATGTATCTTACTGCAGACTAGTGACTAAACTGTGTAAATGTGTGTATGTGTCTGTATGTTGGTGTATAAGTGGCTGCATGGTTTTGAGAACAGCTATATGAGTCTCCATATGGGTAATTGATTGGTTGTCTAAGTATCTGTATGGGTTCATGAGTGTTTGTGTGGGTAGGGTGTGTGTCACTCTATGCATAGATGTGTGAGTGGGTGATTCTATGGGTGCATGGTTTTCAGACTGCATCTGTGATGGACTGTATGGTTGAGTGAGTGTTTGTTTGGGTGTGTTAGGGATTGAATGTATATCTCAGTAGTACATTTGTAACTTACTACATATGTGAAAGGCAGTATATGTGCGTGTAAGAGTATATAAGTGAGTAGATATGAGAGTGTGTGATTGTGAAAGTGACTGTATGGATGAGAGTGTGCTTTTATCAATGATTCTATAAGAGTGTAAGAATGTGATACTAATTTTATGAGTAAGTGAACTTGAGTGTGTTTCACTGCATAGGTGAGTAAATGGGAGTGTGATTATTTGCACGACTGACTAGGTGTGAGAGTACCTCTATGGATGATTGGTGGTGTGTGAGTGTCTATATAGGTGTATAAATGCATATGATAGTTTTGTATGGAGTGACTGTAAGTATGAGTGACTGTACAGGTGAATGAGTGGAGGTGTATGTAGACCTAAGAGTTAATAATTGGGTATGTAGTTATTGGTATTGCAGTATGTATGGTTTTGAGAATGGAACTCTTAAATTTTTAGTCGGTGTATCAAAGGTTATATTAGGGTGTGTGAAGATGTGGTAATTTTTCACATGGATGACGTCATCAGTGATGTCATCAGTGATGTCATTTGAGATGTCATCAGTGATGTCATGAGTGATGTCACTGACCATGTCATGAGTGATGTAATATGTGATGTCATCAGCAGTGGATAGCGGGCGCGCGAGTTATAGTTAGCTGAACTAACTATAACGGGGGAATTTCATTGGTTTTTTACGAGCGAAATGTCCAGCTAACTATAACGTGTGTGAAACCTCTGGTTTTTTCAGTGAATTTGCAAGGTTTTTTAAATGCTAATTCCTAACTATAACTAGGGGTGGGCGGAATTTGCGGAATTAACCTTCGCAAATTATCGCGAGAATGTTTAAAATTATCGCAAACAAGCAGAAATATCGCGAAGATGCGGAAGTTTTTTTCCGGCATGTTCGCGCGATTTTCTGCATGGTTGCGGGTCGCCAACTTACCCATGTGGCTGCTTGCGGGCGCGGCCATCTTGTTTTGAGTTGTTCTCGCGGTGCATGATCGCGAGAAGAAAGACGTGATCGCGCGACGCATGACGTCACTGCGGGCGCGAACTGTCGCGAGACAGCGCAAATGGCTAAAAACAATACAACATCTCATGGAGAACGCGACCGGATCAAGAAAACTTGTCGGCGAACGCAGGGATTCAGGTAAGGCGATCGCGCGCGCGCGAGAATGTATCATTTTACAGCGCGAGCAAGAAACAAATTATCGCCAAGCTGCGGAAACCGGAATTTTTGACATTTTCGCGCTCTCCGCGGAACGCAAAAATGTCAAATTATCGCAATTTCCGCGAACGGAACGAAATTTTTGCCCAGGCCTAACTATAACGTGTGTGAAACCTATGGTTTTTTCAGTGAATTTGCAAGCTTTTTAAATGCTAATTCCTAACTATAACGTGTGTGAAACCTATGGTTTTTTCAGTGAATTTCAAAGGTTTTTTAAATGCTAATTTTTGTATTTTTTAATTATATTATTTAAATATTTCTTTTTCAAAAATGTCCCTATGTATACATTTATATATTATCTGTATCCTTTAATTTGGTGTGGCTCATTTTTTTTTAAAGTTTTAATTAAGATAAAGTTGAACAGCAGAGTTAATATCTTCTATTAAGTTATGTCCACTTTTTTTTTTTTAATATAAATTCTTAGGGTGTGCGCTCAGAGTGCGCACCTAGTACGTTTGCGTACGTTTTTCATGAATTCCGGCGTACGTTATTTACGTACACATACACACGTTTTAGTGCGCGCTCGGAGCGCGCACCCAGTACGCATGCGTACGTACGCATGCTTACGTGCTTCGTACGTGCTCCACGCGGTACACTTCCGTATACGCGTAGAGTACGCGCGCTGACGTTCACGCATACGCGCGTGCTGCGTATGCGCGTTACGTACGCACATAGTACGTAAGCACATGCGCGCATACGCGTTCGCGCATGCGTAATTGCACCGTGCGCGCTCGGAGCTTGCTCAGTGCGCACACCTCGGGTTATGTGAATAATAAAACAACACTTTTAATTGGTTTTCATTACTTTCAGTTTCAGATTGTTTCAACACCAAACCCAATCCCCTCATGGCAAGTCATGTGATCAAGAAACATCACTTTTCATTGGTGCAAAGTACTTTTAGTTCCAGATTCTTCGAAAATCACACCCACCCCCCTCATTGTTAGTTCTGATTCCCTGGGAGAAGGAGCTAATCTGTTTTTGAGATACAATGGCAGAGCAGCAGCCATCTTCTGAGAGTGAACAGGACACTCTTGAGAGACAGAGGCAGAGGAAGCAGAAAGACTCCTTCATATGGCAGTTTTTCACTTTTCCAGAGGGACAAAAGAAGGTGAATGCACCAAAGGTCACCTGCAAACTGTGTCAGCGCGTCTTGTCACGTGGGAATGCTAACAAGAAGTACTCTTTTAGTATTCATACTATGACGAGGCACGTTGAGGTAATGCATCCAGTGACTTTTCATCGAGCTTCTGGAGCAAACCCTCCACCTGCTCAGCCGACGACATCTGCAGCAGCTCAGCCGAGCACATCTTCGGCAGCTCAGGCGAGCACTTCTTCTGCAGTGGTGCCTTCACCTTCTTCCACACCTTTGGATATTCGTCCTTGTTTTGGGAGGATGAGTACACACTGCATGGATTGTGGTCTTCTTATTTCTTTGGGTGAGAGCAGTATTGATCTCATTCAAAGAAAATTTGAGGAGCATCCTTGCGAAAGGCCATAATTTTCTTTTTTTTTTTTTTTTGTTTTTCTCTTCCTCTGTCCCTACATTAACTCAAGGGCTCTTTTTAGAGCCACCTAAAATCAAAACACAAAAACTTGTTTTTTAGAATCTATTTCTCTTTTTTTTTTTTTAGGGTGCGCGCACTCAGCGCGCACCCAATGGCTTTTTTAAAAAAAAAAAATCATTTTTTTCACCTTTAGTAAACCTTCAGGGACTCCCTGAGAAAGAGAGGGGAGTGGCAAAGTAATTCAATCAATCAATCAATCAAGCATTTATAGAGTGCACTACTCACCCGGAGGGTCTCAAGGCGCAAGGGGAGGGGGGTCAGCTACTGCTCGAACAGCCAGGTCTTGAGCTGCTTCCTGAAGGCGAGGTGGTCCTGGGTCAGGCGGAGGTGGGTCGGGAGGGAGTTCCAAGTCTTGGCGGCGAGGTAGGAGAAGGACCTTCCCCCTGTGGTGGCTCTTCAGATGCGGGGGACGGCGGCGAGGGCATGGCCGGTCGATCGAAGCTGGCGTTTGGGAGCGTAGAAGTTGAGGCGGCTGTTGAGGTATCCTGGGCCTTGGTTGTGTAGGGCTTTGTGTGCGTGGGTGAGGAGACGGAAGGTGATTCTTTTGTTGACCGGGAGCCAGTGCAGGTCTCTCAGGTGTCCGGAGATGTGGGTGCGACGGGGGATGTCCAGGATGAGTCGTGCTGAGGCGTTCTGGATCCGCTGGAGCCTCTTCTGGAGTTTGGCGGAGGTTCCGGCGTAGAGGGAGTTGCCGTAGTCCAGGCGGCTGGTGACGAGGGCCTGGGTGACCGTCTTCCTGGTCTCGGTGGGGATCCACCGGAAGATCTTTCGTAGCATGCGCAGGATGTTGAAGCACGTCGAGGAGACGGCGTTGACTTGTCTGGTCATGGAGAGGGAGGAGTCCAGGATGATGCCCAGGTTGCGTGCGTGGTCTGTCGGTTTGGGTGCGCTGCCTAGGGTGGGGGGCCACCAGGAGTCGTCCCAGGCGGAGGGTGAAGATCCCAGAATGAGGACTTCCGTCTTGTCCGAGTTCAGTTTCAGGCAGCTGTTCCTCATCCATTCGGCTACCTCTTTCATCCCAATTAAAAAAGAGATGGTGTACATTTCACAGATGAAGGGAAGAGAGTCTTCCTATTAAACTTTAAACTCTGCATCAGTATTTACGTATAGGTACCCAAAAAAGATAATAGCTCATTTTAGTGCTGCATTAGAATTGCCTGTATTTACAAGGAGAGGAAAAGACACACAAAGAGGCTTATCCTCTCCTTGTAAATATGGAAAAGCACCCTGCGCCACTAGTTCATCAAGAAAATTGACGTAGTGGTGGCGCAGGTGGCTTGTAAATGTGCCCCAGAGATGTTAAGGAAATTAAGGGTAAAACAGACAAACCAAGAGTGACAGATACAGACACAGAGAGCAAACAACTGAAAAGGAGTAAGGTAGTTAAAAAGACTAAGACATATGCATACAGAAAAAGAAACATGGATGAAAAATTAGTGATGGAGGTAGTAAAGGTAGGGGAGTAGTAGAGAAGCAGTGAGGGAGTTACATAAGAGTAGTAAAGCAGGAAGAGAGAGTGAGAAGAGAAATGAGAAAAGTAGAGTAAGGAGAGGTGAAGAAAAGGAAGCATGAAACGAAACCAGTGACACATACAGATATGTTAAACTTACCTGACCATCAAAATAAGTAATTTAGAATTAAATGTTTTTATTTAATTGCAAAGAAAACTGAATTACATCTTCTAAATTTTCTTTCTAGTTCTGAAAAAAAGAAAAAAAGTATTAATATTCAACAATACACTTTATTAAACAGTACATGTTTTTTCATATTTAGCAAAACAATTGTTTGCCCTTTTTTTGCTGTTTTCAGAATGTTTTGATTTTCACTGAAAATAGTGAAATCAATTGTATTCATCATTTAACAGCGGGCAAAAAAAAAACAATCTGAAAGATTGTTTAAAAAAGCCCCAAATGTATCCTCACTAAAACATACCTTAATAGATATGTAAAAAATACCTTTTAAGAACAATAACAATTTTCAAGAAATTCCGTCTGTAAACCTTGTTACAAAAGAACATTTTCCAGAATAATATCTGTCAAAGAAGTCCACAAATGTTTGTTTTACCATTCCTTGAGGCCAAATGGTAAGTTTAAAATCTGTTTTGAGTGAAATATCCAATTTTAAGCCTTTTAAATTTTAATAATGCTTTCTTCCGATGATGATGTTAGTATTTAAAATTTGGGTTTCAGAAAAATTAGGTAAGAATTGGGTATATCATAAGGCAAACGTTGCTTGAAAATCAATTGAGAATCATTACACAGTGTCCATCCTTTTTCACATTTAAGATAAACTGTGTAATGACCAGAAGTTATAGAAGGACCATCATGAAAAATTATTGCAACTGCTACAAAGGTTTTTCCAGATATAGATACTTGGTTGCCAACAAACTTCTTTAGTAAAGTTTCCAATTTTGTTCCATCAGCTCTACAACGTTGCACCATTAAAATTAAATGCTGTCCATATTTCTTTAAAAATAACGTTGACAACATTTCAGATTTACATTTAGAACATTCCATGTTGTGATTAGCATCTTTAACTAATATACTAAAAGTCACTGTTTTACTCTCTGGTAATGGTAAATATATGAACCTTTCAGAATCAACATTAGTATTGCTTGTGTTCATACAGTTATCACAACAATGTTCCCATTTATAAGAGACACCAAATAAATTTTCTACTTCTACCCCTTCATCTTCTAGTACCATCAGGATATACATCAAGAATTCCTGTGCATCTTGCTGGACATTTTGTGTAAACTGTGTACGTCCAGAACATACATCTAAAAGATTTCTAACATCAGAAGCACTTTCTATTTTAGTTTTATCATTACTCAGCTTCTCATAAAGGAGACTCAGCAAAGAACAGAATCTTTTTTCATGATTTAGTATTATCTGCTCTTGCAAAAAATCAAGATAAAATACAACATTCAGCACTACATTTGCGTAGCAGTTGACACCAGAGCTATTTTCAAAATGACAACCAACAACCTCTTCCACACTGTCCTTTTTCTTTTTGCTTGCAGTCACATCACTCTCCTTTTGTTTTCTCTTCTGTACATCCTCATTACAGATATTCTTAATTCTCCTTTTCCGACAAACAGCACGTTTTTCAAACACAGGATACTGACCTAAATGAGGAGCATAGCTTTTTCTTAATCTATTATACTCCTTTACACAGTTTGCATCAGCACTAACTTTTGAGTCATCAAAGTCTATCATGAATAACCCAGATATTTTTTTCACGCGTGACAAATTAACATGTGCCATACCTTCTTTAAACACAGTAGATCCAATGTTTACAAAAGCACTATCAACAGTTAATCCTTGAGATTTGTAAATAGTTACAGCATATGCTAGAGAAAACGGAAACTGCTTCCTACGTACATATAAGTCTTTCACAAGCAAGAAACGAACTGAACAACGACAAATGTCTTTAACCTCTTGTATCTGATCAAATTTTATTTTTAAACATTCATTTCCAACTTTTTTCTGGTAATTAACAAAACCCACAACTCTTCCCATAGCTCCATTTATTAAACCTTTCTCTACATCCAAATTACGTCTTAAAATTACTCTACAGTTCATACACACATAAAGATTCTTTTCCAAACCAGCTGTTTTTGAAATGTTTTTCTCCAGAGAATCCAATTTAGTACCCAATTTGCCTGTCAATATAATAGTTATTCATTCATGTTCTATTTTATCCACAGCTTCCAGTTTTATGATCTCTTCATTTTCCAATTTCAAAAGTTCTTGATTGAATACAGAGCATTCATGTAGTGTTGGCATTAAGCAGATTACAGTATTTTTTTCCGCAATTTTCTTGTATATTTTCTCTGGAACTATTTCTTCTGTTGGAAACAAATTACATAGCAATCGACTCTGTAATGCTTTTCTGCCATGTTCTGTGAGTAGTCCAATTCTTATATATTTCAGAATACTTGCATAGTCCTCATCATTGGCTTGCCTCATATTGGTAATGAGTTCCTTATACTCAAAATATGTCCAAATATTTACATTGCCTATACTTCCTAACGGCTTTTTCGTGTCTTCATGTGTAAGAGTATGGAATACCGGTTGTCCTATAACTGGAGTAAGTTGCAAAAGATCTCCAAAAACTATGACGTGTTTTACTCCAAATAACACGTCAAAGTCTGTCTTCAGAATTTGCTGCATTCTTAAATGCACAAAGGCAAGCATTAAGTTTGATACCATGCTAACCTCATCAATGAGTACTTTCATTTTCTTCAATACTCTTGAAACTTCCAAGCATGCTTCTCCTGCTAGTTTGTGGTACTGTATTTTGTTCTCGTGCTCTACTGGTAACATTAGCAAACGATGTAAGGTAACTCCTTTGATGTTATACGCTGCTAACCCAGTTGGAGCAGTAACAACACAAGACAAAATGGATTCCATTTTCTTCTGTAGGTAGCTTCTAATTACATTAATTAAGAAACTTGTCCACTTACATACATTCTGATTGGTTCAAAAGATGTGCATGAGCACTCTTTATTTTCATGTAGTAATCCGTGACCAATTTTTTGTCTGACTTCTTCATGAATTTGTTTTTGTTCTTCATTCAGTTGCTCCTCCAAATATGTTAAGTCTACTAAATCTTCCTGAGCTTGATTCATAGCTGTTTCCACTTCGTTCATAGCTATTGCTGCTTCATTTTCGACGATCGGTTGTCCTAGAGGATCTTGACTGAATGTCCCAGAACTTTGACTGTCTTGAGAACTGTCTCTAGCTACTTCAGCTGCAATTGTTGCTTCTTGTTCAATTTCTTCATTTAACATTTGAACATAAGTTGTGAAAGTACTGCATTCTATGCTGTCTTTGCTAGCATTGAAGGAATCTTCATAACTCTGGAATTCTCCAAGTAGTTCGTCCTCTGAACGCCATGGTTTAAACAGCTGCAAAAGTGCCAAGTAGTAAAATTCCTTTTTGTCAGGAGTGTCGCAACTCAGCTTCCGGTGATTTATCAAACTTCCTTTTGTTTGCTTCACCAAACATCCTTCCTCACCAATGACTTTATATTTTCCATTGTTGATATCTTCTGTGGCATTCCGTTTAAAAATAAAGTTCTGCAGCACTTCATAGAGACACATGTTCTCAATGTGATGACTTCTTTGTGGATAATATGTGTCCAACATGTTTGTTCTTAAAATGTCTGTACTTTCTGGTTCGAACTCTGCTAAATATTCAATTTCTCGAATAGATTTCAGTACCCGATTTCGCATTCCTGCAAGACCTAAACTTGCCCAAATTATTCTTCTGGATTTTGAGTATAGACTTGCAGATGATAACCTATCTGAGCATTCGTAGGATCCAATTTCTCAATGCGATAACATCTTTAAACTGAAACTGTATAGCTTTTTACTGACAGTCTTCTCGTGAGAAATCTCTTCCCACATTTCCTTCAATTCCGTTTTCTCCGATTTAGTGATGTAAGATGTGACATAGCGAGCAACAGCAATAGAATTGTCAGCCACATACTGTATATCCATGTTAGCATTCCACATGGATAAAATGACTGGGTTATAGTCATTTATATATTTTGACTCTTCTTTTCTTCTTAGATTGTAGGTATTTTTAGGTGATTTTCTTGTAATAGTATGTCGCACAGCTGACATAAAACTGTTTACTCTTCCTTTTGAAAGAACAGGTCGTGGAAATCCAAAACGACATTTTGTGTAGAATTTATCTTTACTCTTGTACTTTCGTCGACAGTATTTTCCACACCGATGACTTTGGAAACATAAAACTTGCTCTTTTAAATTTTTCTCTTCTGTGCTTTTAGGTATAGCACATGTTGCATATCCTTCGATGAAACTTAAAACTGCATCATCAGAATCTATTCCAAATTTTGGGCTATCCTTGATCCACAACAGCATATGAATATGAGGAGCACCTCTGGCTTGGTACTCTTTTCTCCAAAAGAAATCCACAACTTCTCCAAGAGGTGGATTTTTTTTATTGCAGATGAAGGACATCATAGCCTCAAATCTATGATTGAAATATCTGCAAACATTAACCGGATCCAATGAGCACAATTCTCCTGCTGTCTTGTATTGGATGTTTTCAATATTTGAATTTGCCTCTCGAAGAAAATCCAGAAGATCATCCCAAGCGTACTCAGCACAGCTTAGGGTAAGGAACCATGTAGGAGTTCCTAAATTCCGTAACAAACACTTCAATTCTCCATGGCGTCGGTACCAATATTCATTAGTCCCACGCTGACAAGCCATCAAATTGATCAATTGAGATTCCAAATGATCATCTCGCTGTTGCACTTTGTTCATAAAATCCTTTGCAGTCACAATACGTAGATGTACTCCAGTTTTCAAAATGTGATTTACTGCATAAGATAGTGCTGACAAGTCACTTTCAAATAAAAGATGGAACAAATAAGGAATACTTTGACGAAATCTAGGATCTTCTGCATATAATCTTGTAGTCCGATACTCCGAAGCAGGAATCTGTACTGGACGTTCACCATATCGTCCTCCTTCTCCTTTAGGAAACAGCTGTGGAAAACAACGAGCTTCCAAGCTCTCTTCCCATACACTCACGGGAGTTCCTTGTGCTTTCTTCATCTGAAACAGATCAATAGCGTTTCCCATAACTTCTTTAGAATGAAGAGGATGTATGCTGAAATGTTCATAAATTTCTTCTTCTTTTGACTTATCCACTTTTTCAAGTTGCCCAGTTGGTATTCCTGTGTCTTCTAGTATTTCTTCTTCATCTTCATCCATATAAATGGCTTCATACCATTTATTATTTTTTTTCAAATACAAATTTGCTCTTTGTACTTTTCGTACATCCACCAGCTCCTGCCAAATTTTCTTATTCTTTGTAGGTACACCATTAACCAGAATAACTAATGGTTCAGTTTCCAAAGTATCTGCATCAATTGTTTCCATATTTTTTTTCAAATCCAATGGCAAATAGACAACTCTTCCTTTTAAACCTCTTTGTAAATCCGAAGGAGGTAATTTACCAGTTTTTGGCTCCATACGCACTATGGTCTGAAATGGATGGACACATTGAATGAGTATAGACTCATACGTATTTAAATCAGAAAGTTCTGGAGGAATATCAACCAATTCTAAATTATTATGTACAGCTCTAGCTGGCATTCTATTTTCTTCTAACTTGTTATAACAGTATTTACAAATACGCTGATCTTCACCCAAATCAAAACAATTTTCCAGAAATATATATGTTGCAAAATCTTTCTTCATTTTCACTTTTTTTATACAGATCAACATTCCCTGTTTGAATTTTGTAATGGCTTCTCCGGCAACAAATACAAGTAATATTTGGTCTTTCATTAGAGATGATAGCAAATTTTGTCATTTCATCTTCAAAATTTTTACTAACAGTAAGTTCTACATTCTCTTCCACATTTTCATCAATAACTATGTCATTTTCTTCACTTTCTTGTTCTGGACCAAAAGTAAGAAAACTGAATCTCATCAGTAACCTTCACTACATCTGATACAGATCCACGGAACAGAGCATTATTCAACTCATTTAACTTTAGTGCTGGACTTTTAGCAAAATACAATGTTCTCACAAACTTTCTCATTTCAGTATGATGAACAGCCAGCATCCTAAAATGGTGAAAAACACTTTGACACACTTTCCTAGATAGACAAGCCAGAGAATGTCCTTGCAAACCAGTTTTCTCTCTCACTCTGCATGGATCTAGTCTTTGAAGCACCTTAATCTTCTGTTTAACACTCTTTTTACTATATTCTCTTAGAAAGTCACGTAATTTATCAATAGATTCCTGACGCACAGTACAAATACTACTACAATTCCAAGTGTACACTGGGGCTTTAGGACGTCTCCCCATAACCTCATCAGCCATCACTTGTTCCTCATTTCTTGGAACCATTTTCTCCTTTTCCACACCCATCCTTAACTTCATATGTTCTACCATTGGTGTCAACTGCATGCAACAAACTATTACTTTGAAGATAACTCTCTTCATTAAAAAATGGTTCAGTACTTGAACTAGGCTTCCATTCTCCTAAGAACACTTTACAAAAGTTTTTTTTTTGACTTCTCTTTTCCTTTTGCTTTGTGACTTCATTGCATTGACTAATTTATCTAATCTACGCATCCTGTTCAAAATTAAAATGAATAGTTTTTTTTTATTTCTAATTCCTTGGTAACAATACTTTCAATTAATTTCTTTTTCTTAAAAAATTTTGTTTTTTTCTTATATTTTTTCACATCCTTCAGCAAATTTAACATCACTCTTCTCTGAAACATTTTTCGACTAATGTTTTTAAAATCTATTTACCGTGTTAAGTGACTCTTCCTAACTTCTGAGTCCATATTAGCATTTTGTTTTTGCTGTCGACTCTGTTGTCGTTTTGTACTTGTAACACTGTTTGAATTTATCTTTCGATCATTTTTTTTTTTTGGAAGATATTTTTTAAAAATTCTTTAGTTTGCTTACCAGAAGACTTTTTCTGTTTTCCAACACACACTTCGCCTCCTATTTTTTTTTTACCAGTCGTCTTCAAATATAGTTGTTGTTTCTTTCCTTTTCTTTTTCTTGACTTTATAGGCATCTTTATATTTTTTCACTGTTGCTCAGCAATACCTGCAAAAAACTAAAAAAAATACCTTTATGTAATTTTAATTCATTTCAATTTTTTTTTCAACTTTTCAAATCCTATCACATGAGCTGATCCTTTCCTACGAGTCCAAGTCTTACAAAATAGGAGAAACATGAATTAAATCTCTGACAACAATTCCTGTGTGCACACAGACTCATGGTGTGTTTCTAGGCAGAAAACGATATTTGATTGGCAATTTGAAAGCACATGTACTTCTGTTGAGGAGCAAATAATAATTACTGTGACAGCCTGACACATTTTTCTTATATTTTAGAGAAGTAGAAAAGAGCACATGTCCTTACAGCTATTTGACAGCATGACCATGTGTTACAGGGTGAGTGATTAGACTACAGCAAAGGAAATCAGCCTTGATGACGTTGAATGTGTTTGCTATTTGTTTGCATTTGCCTCACATTTTTGAGATACTGATTTCTGCTGAGTGCTAATCAACACATTTGAAGAAAACAAGGTGGCCCTTTCCTGAATATGCAAGTTTTACAGAACAACAGCAACACAAATTGGAACGCTGACAACAATTCCTGTGTGCACACAGAGTCATGGTGGGATTCTAGGCAGAAAGCAATATTTCCTTTGGCAATTTGAAAGCACATTTAGTACTGTGGTAGAGCAAGTGATAATTACTGTGACAGCCTGACACATTTTTCTTATAGTTTACACAGACAGAAAGGAGCACATGTCCTAACAGCTCCTTGAGACCATGACCATGTGTTACAGGGTGAGTGATTAGACTAGAGCAAAAAAAAATGAGCCTTGGTGACATTGAATCTGTTTGCGTTACACACTACTATCTAAAACACCACACACAGCTGACTATTATACATGGGAGTGTATGAGAAGCTGCTGCGTGTGTACAAAGAGTGTGTTTCTGGAAACTGTGTATTGTCAGCTGCAAGAGAGATCTGCATGGAGACTTCCACAACTGCATGAAGAGTGCAGACATGTGTATAAGACTACATGTGTGGTAAGGGTTAATTAGACTTTTCAACATGTAGGAACCACCTCAGCCATTGCAAGAATTGATGAAAAATCTACCATGCTATTTTCACATGTGTTATTGCATTTGCCTCACATTTTTGAGATAGTGATTTCTGCTGAGTGCTAACCAACACATTTGAAGAAAACAAGCTGGCCCTTTCCTGAATGTGCAACTTTTACAGACCAACAGCAACCCAAATTGGAACGCTGACAACAATTCCTGTGTGCACACAGAGTCATGGTGTGATTCTAGGCAGAAAGCGATATTTCCTTTGGCAATTTGAAAGCACATTTAGTACTGTGGTAGAGCAAGTGATAATTACTGTGACAGCCTGACACATTTTTCTTATAGTTTACGCAGACAGAAAGGAGCACATGTCCTAACAGCTCCTTGAGGCCATGACCATGTGTTACAGGGTGAGTGATTAGACTAGAGCAAAGGAAATGAGCCTTGGTGACATTGAATCTGTTTGCGTTACACACTACTATCTAAAACACCACACACAGCTGACTATTATACATGGGAGTGTACGAGAAGCTGCTGTGTGTGTGCAAAGAGTGTGTTTCTGGAAACTGTGTATTGTCAGCTGCAAGAGAGATCTGCATGGAGACTTCCACAACTGCATGAAGAGTGCAGACATGTGTATAAGACTACATGTGTGGTAAGGGTTAATTAGACTTTTCAACATGTAGGAACCACCCCAGCCATTGCAAGAATTGATGAAAAATCTACCATGCTATTTTCAAATGTGTTTGCATTTGTCTCACATTTTTGAGATACTGATTTCTGCTCAGTGCTAACCAACACATTTGAAGAAAACAAGCTGGCCCTTTCCTGAATGTGCAACGTTTACAGAACAACAGCAACACAAATTGGAATGCTGACAACAATTCCTGTGTGCACACAGAGTCATGGTGTGATTCTAGGCAGAAAGCGATATTTCCTTTGGCAATTTGAAAGCACATTTAGTACTGTGGTAGAGCAAGTGATTATTACTGTGACAGCCTGACACATTTTTCTTATAGTTTACACAGACAAAAAGGAGCACATGTCCTAACAGCTCCTTTAGGCCATGACCATGTGTTACAAAAAACAAGCTGCCCCTTTCCTGCGAGTGCAAGGGTAATAGAGCAAGACCAACACGAATCAAATCTCTGATAACATTTCCTGTGTGCTCACTGTCTCATGGTGTGATTCTAGGTAGAAAACTAGTACACCTTAACTTATAGTGAAGACATACTCCATAATATATAACATGTTCCAGCCGCTTAAATATCTTCCTTAACATAAAATGAAAAACACAACTTTTAAAGTAGTAGGAAAATGTACCATACTATTTTCAAATGTGTTTGCATTTGCCTCTCATTTGTGAGTAACTGATTTCTGCTGAATGCTAACCATCACACTTTAAGTTAACAAACTACCCCTTTTCTGCGAGTGCAAGGCTAACAGAACAAAAGCAACACAAATTAAATCTCTGACAACAAATCCTGTGTGCACACAGACTCATGATGGGATTCTACGCACAAAGCAGTATTCCTCAGTGATAGCAGTACACCTTAACTTACAGTGAAGACATACTCCATAATATCTTACAAGTTCAAAACAGTTAAATATCTCCTAAACCACAAAATGTAAAACTCAACTTTAAAAGAAAAATGACATTTCTATTATTTATATCAAAATACACCACATACTTCCCCTCTCAAACTCATAACTCACCTTTTAAATTAATTAGTTGAGAAATAAATGTGGCACTCAAACAGCAGATTATCACAGCCAGAATCTCAGAGCTGTACACCTCTCAGCACAACCAGTAAATGGCAATGTTTCCCTCTCTTTTTTCACACATATACATGTTCATTTCAAATCACAGTCCTTCCCACATTTTTTCAAATGAAGTCACACATTTCTATTGGTTGCAACTTTCAACCCCTTTTACAAATCATCCCTTCCCCCAACATGACTTCTGCCTGCTACCATAGCAACAGGTCATGGAACACTAGTGTGAGCAGAGAGGTCAGTAGTTCACCACACAATGTTTCAAATCTAAAGAGCAAGAGTGCTTGACTTTTCAAACCTAACAGCAAATACAAAGTAATATTCTGTGGGAACACATTTTTCTGAACCTATACAAAACATCCTTCTAAAAATGTACACATACAGCCTAGTTTTAACTGTAAAATGATTTGAAACAGCCAATGATTTCTTTTTACTAAAAAAAAAATATGTATGCCTCCATTTTACAACTGTCTTTCATTTCATATTGCCATTCTACTGAAATACACCTCCTGAGTGCATCCACATCTCCTTGAAAGATGTTCACAGTGTGGATTGTAGGTCACAGCTATGTCTTCTGGAGTGAAAAGTATGCAGAAAAAAGAGGTATGGTGAGAGATCTTGCTTTGCCAAATGTAGACATTAAATGGATTGGTCAGAGAAGGTTAAAGTGGCACCAATTAATGCCTTTGGTGAAAACCTTGCTACATCTCCCACAGCCTAACCTTTTTATTGTGCACTGTGGTGGAAATGACCTAGGCACTTTAACTGGGGTAGGTCTGGAAATGCTTATTAAGGACACCTTTCTGCAATTGATGTCACTTTTTCCACAAACTGCCTTTGTATATTCTAATATATGCCAAAGGCAAAAGTGGAACTGGTCCAACCAACATTGTCCGCAGATTGACAAAGCAAGAAAGCACGTCAATAAGTCTGTTTCTGCTTTCCTCAGAGACTATGGTATGGGTTCTATATACCACAACAACTTGCGTTACAACATGCAAGACATTTATAGAGGAGACGGTGTACATTTCAATGAAGAAGGGAACAGAGTCTTCCTCTTGAACTTTAGACTCTGCATCGGTACTTACTTGTAGGTACCGAAAAACACTCAATAAACACAAGGGCTCTTTTAAGAGCCACCTAATATCTAAACACTTAAACTTGATTTTTAATTCTATTTTTTTTAATGTTTTTTTTCGGGTGCGCGCTGGGCGCGCGCAACTCGCGATTTTTTAAAAAAAATTAAAATCTATTTTTTTTCCCTTCGTGGTCCTACTGTGACCCCCTTACAATGGCTAGGGGGTCAAGAACTCCCTACCCTGCCCCCTATTCATGGTCTCCACCTTTCCTTTTCAGTGCGACAGACAAAATGGCGGCCGACACTTCCTGATTTCGACCGATTCGAATGTTTACTGACATCTAACAACCAATCAGAATAACGCTCGCGCACGCCAAGGTGCGCGCACAGGGCTTGCTCAGTGCGCGCACGGTACGCGCGTATAGATATTGATATGCTTTTAAATGCTATTTTCTCAGGAAATACTGAACAGATTTACACCAGACCTGCAAAAGGCACTTCCTTGACCTTATGGCTACCTCTCTGCCTATTTTCAACTAATTCTGTTAAGCCGTTCGGGCTGTAGCTGTGTCTAAAGGTCCTATGGGAAAATGCATGGGGAAAACGCGTTTTGGGACCCCCCCTTTTTCTCAGCCCCCGCTTGACGAATCACCCCGAGACTTTCAGGGTATATATATATATATATATTATCTACTGGCGGTATATATATATATATATATATATATATTACCTACTGGCGGTCGCCAGTAGGTAGTTATAGTTAGGACCACGTTTCCATAGGAAAACCTCAACATTCTATTTTGAATAACTTTGGCGCCGGTCGACGAATCCTCGCGAATTTCTCAAAATAGGTGGGGCGCTACGCTCCGCTCCTACCCTGAAAGTCTCGGGGGGATCCGTCAAGCGGGGGCTGAGATAAAAGGGGGGTCCCAAAACGCGTTTTTCCCATGCATTTTTCCATAGGACCTTTAGAACGAGCTACAGCCCGAACGGCTGAACAGAATTACTCAAAATTTGGCAGAGAGGTAGTCCCTAGGTCAAGGAAGTGCCTTTTGTAGGTTTGGTGTAAATCTGTTCAGTAGATTCTGAGAAAATAGCCTTTAAATCAATATATATATCTGAGCCCGCTTACGGTACGCTTACCGTACGCTTACGGTAAGCGTACGGCGGCGTGCGCGAGCGCGATTCTGATTGGCTGTTAGATCTTAGTAAACATTCGAATCGGCCGAAACCAGGAAGCGGCGGCCGCCATTTTGTGTATTTCACTCTGAAAAAAAAGAGTGAAAACAAGGAAAGGGGGCAATGAGGAGAGTTACAGACCCCCTAACATTTGTAAGGGGGTCAAAGAAGGACAGAAAAGTACAAAAAAAACATTTATTGATTTTAAAAAAAATCACGGGGTACGCGTACGGTAAGCTTACGGTAAGCGTACGGTAGAAAAATAAAAATAGATAAATGAAAAGCAGATTTAAGAGTTTAGAAATTAGGGAGCTCTAAAAAGAGCTGTTGTGTTTATGAAGTCATTTTTTTAGTGGTACCTACAAGTAAGTACCGATGCAGAGTCTAAGGTTCAAGAGGAAGACTCTGTTCCCTTCATCATTGAAGTGCACACCATCTCCTCTATAAATGTCTTGCATGTCATAACGCAAGTTGTTGTGGTAAATGGCACCCATACCATAGTCACGGAGGAAAGCAGAAACAGATTTGTTGACGTGCTTTCTTGCTTTGTCAATCTGTGGACAGAAATGATTGGACCAGTTCCATTTTTGCCTTTGGCATATGTTGGAAAACACAAAGGCAGTTTTAGGGAAAAGTGTAAACAGTTGTGCAAAGGTGTCCTTCATAAGCATTTCCAGACCTACCCCAGTCAAAGTGCCTAGGTCATTGCCACCACAGTGCACTATTATGAGGTCAGGGTGTTGGATTTGAATGAAGGATTTCACCAATGGCATCAATTGGTGCCACTTTAACCCTCTCTGACCAATCCATTTAATGTCTACATTTGGCAAAGCAAGGTCTCTCACCATATCTGTTTTCTCTGCAAACTTTTCACTCCAGAAGACATAGCTGTGCCCTACAATCCACACTGTGAACATCTTCAAAGGAGAACTGGATGCACTCAGGAGGTGTCTTTCAGTAGAATGGCAATATGAAAAGAAAGACAGTTTGGAAATGGAGGCATACATATTTTTTTAAAACAAAAAGAACTGATTGGCTGTTTCATACCATTCTAGAACAAAAACTAGGCTGTATGTGAAAATTAATAGAAGCATGTTTTGTATTGGTACAAAAAAATGTGTAACCAAAGAACAGTACTATGGATTTGCTGTAAGGTTTGAAAAGTCAAGCACTCTTGCTCTGTGGAATTGAAACATTGTGTGTCGAACTTCTGACCTAACTGCACACAGCAGTGTTCCATGAGCTGTTGCTATGGTAGCAGGCAGAAGTCAAGTTGGGGGAAGGGTACTAGGCAGAAGTCAAGTTGGGGGCAGGGTACTTTTGGAAAAGGGTTGGTTTTCAACCAATAGAAATGTGTGATTACATTTGAAAAAAAGGGGGAAGCACTGAGATTTGAAACTAACATGTATATGTGTGGAAAAAGAGAGGGAAAGTTTGCCATTATCTGGTTCTGCTGAGAGGAGAGAGGTGTAAAGAACAGAGATCCTGGCTCTGATAATCTGCTGTTTGAGTGCCACATTTCTTTCACAACTAACTAATTTTAAAGGTGAGTTTAGAGTTTGAGAGGGGATGTATGTGGTAACTTAAGAAATGAATAATAGAAATGGGAATTGTTTTTGTTGTAGTTACACATGGTGGTTTCATAATGTGACAGTGTGTAAAAGTGATTTACACTTGCCCCGAAAAAAAAAAGAGCAGTAAGTGTGCTTTCAAATTGGCAAAGAAATTTCGTTTTGGGACTAATGTGAAAACATGACTCTGTGTGCATAGAAGAATTATAGGCAGAGATTTATTGCGTCTTGCTCTGGTGATTTCACAGTTGCATTAGATGGAAAGGGGGAGCAAATTTTTTGGGGAAGAAGCAGAGGCTTAGCACACACCCATGTGCTTGCCATGTATAGTCATGCACAGTATTTAGAAGCCAGTGGGGTTTTCAGGTTTAAGTCTGTAATGCAAATACATTCAGCATCACTAAGGCTGGTTGCCCTTGGTGGAGTGTAGGCAGTCACAGAGAATGCACATGGTGGTGGTCTGAAAAAAAAACAGCTTGGACACGTGCAATTAAATAAATCAAAAATAGTGGTTTCATAATGTGTCAGTCTGTAAAAGTGATTTCAAATTGTAAAAAGAGATTTTCACTTGGCCCGAAAAAAAAAGAGCAGTAAGTGTGCTTTCAAATTGGCAAAGAAATTTCGTTTTGGGACTAATGTGAAAACATGACTCTGTGTGCATAGAAGAATTATAGGCAGAGATTTATTGCGTCTTGCTCTGGTGATTTCACAGTTGCATTAGATGGAAAGGGGGAGCGAATTTTTTGGGGAAGAAGCAGAGGCTTAGCACACACCCATGTGCTTGCCATGTATAGTCATGCACAGTATTTAGAAGCCACTGGGGTTTTCAGGTTTAAGTCTGTAATGCAAATACATTCAGCATCACTAAGGCTGGTTGCCCTTGCTGGAGTGTAGGCAGACACAGAGAATACACATGGTGTTGGTCTGAAAAAAAAACAGCTTGGACACGTGCAATTAAATAAATCAAAAATAGTGGTTTCATAATGTGTCAGTCTGTAAAAGTGATTTCAAATTGTAAAAAGAGATTTTCACTTGGCCCTAAAAAAAAAGAGCAGTAAGTGTGCTTTCAAATTGGCAAAGAAATTTCGTTTTAGGACTAATGTGAAAACATGACTCTGTGTGCATAGAGGAATTATAGGCAGAGATTTATTGCGTCTTGCTCTGGTGATTTCACAGTTGCATTAGATGGAAAGGGGGAGCGAATTTTTTGGGGAAGAAGCAGAGGCTTAGCACACACCCATGTGCTTGCCATGTATAGTCATGCACAGTATTTAGAAGCCACTGGGGTTTTCAGGTTTAAGTCTGTAATGCAAATACATTCAGCATCACTAAGGCTGGTTGCCCTTGGTGGAGTGTAGGCAGTCACAGAGAATGCACATGGTGGTGGTCTGAAAAAAAAACAGTTTGTACACGTGCAATTAAATAAATCAAAAATAGTGGTTTCATAATGTGTCAGTCTGTAAAAGTGATTTCAAATTGTAAAAAGAGATTTTCACTTGGCCCTAAAAAAAAAGAGCAGTAAGTGTGCTTTCAAATTGGCAAAGAAATTTCGTTTTAGGACTAATGTGAAAACATGACTCTGTGTGCATAGAGGAATTATAGGCAGAGATTTATTGCGTCTTGCTCTGGTGATTTCACAGTTGCATTAGATGGAAAGGGGGAGCGAATTTTTGGGGGAAGAAGCAGAGGCTTAGCACACACCCATGTGCTTGCCATGTATAGTCATGCACAGTATTTAGAAGCCAGTGGGGTTTTCAGGTTTAAGTCTGTAATGCAAATACATTCAGCATCACTAAGGCTGGTTGCCCTTGGTGGAGTGTAGGCAGTCACAGAGAATGCACATGGTGGTGGTCTGAAAAAAAAACAGTTTGTACACGTGCAATTAAATAAATCAAAAATAGTGGTTTCATAATGTGTCAGTCTGTAAAAGTGATTTCAAATTGTAAAAAGAGATTTTCACTTGGCCCTAAAAAAAAAGAGCAGTAAGTGTGCTTTCAAATTGGCAAAGAAATTTCGTTTTAGGACTAATGTGAAAACATGACTCTGTGTGCATAGAGGAATTATAGGCAGAGATTTATTGCGTCTTGTTCTGGTGATTTCACAGTTGCATTAGATGGAAAGGGGGAGCGAATTTTTGGGGGAAGAAGCAGAGGCTTAGCACACACCCATGTGCTTGCCGTGTATAGTCATGCACAGTATTTAAAAGCCAGTGGGGTTTTCAGGTTTAAGTCTGTAATGCAAATACATTCAGCATCACTAAGGCTGGTTGCCCTTGGTGGAGTGTAGGCAGTCACAGAGAATGCACATGGTGGTGGTCTGAAAAAACAGCTTGGACATGTGCATTTAAATAAAAGAAAAAAAAGTGGTTTCATAATGTGTCAGTCTGTAAAAGTGATTTCAAATTGTAAAAAGAGATTTTCATTTGGCCCGAAAAAAAAAGAGCAGTAAGTGTGCTTTCAAATTGGCAAAGAAATTTCGTTTTAGGACTAATGTGAAAACATGACTCTGTGTGCATAGAGGAATTATAGGCAGAGATTTATTGCGTCTTGCTCTGGTGATTTCACAGTTGCATTAGATGGAAAGGGGGAGCGAATTTTTGGGGGAAGAAGCAGAGGCTTAGCACACACCCATGTGCTTGCCGTGTATAGTCATGCACAGTATTTAGAAGCCAGTGGGGTTTTCAGGTTTAAGTCTGTAATGCAAATACATTCAGCATCACTAAGGCTGGTTGCCCTTGCTGGAGTGTAGGCAGACACAGAGAATACACATGGTGGTGGTCTGAAAAAAAAACAGCTTGGACATGTGCAATTAAATAAATTTTTAAAAAAGGTTTCATAATGTGTCAGTCTGTAAAAGTGATTTTCACTCGGCCCGAAAAAAAAAGAGCAGTAAGTGTGCTTTCAAAATGGCAAAGAAATTTCGTTTTGGGACTAATGTGAAAACATGACTCTGTGTGCATAGAGGAATTATAGGCAGAGATTTATTGCGTCTTGCTCTGGTGATTTCACAGTTGCATTAGATGGAAAGGGGGAGCAAATTTTTGGGGGAAGAAGCAGAGGCTTAGCACACACCCATGTGCTTGCCATGTATAGTCATGCACAGTATTTAGAAGCCAGTGGGGTTTTCAGGTTTAAGTCTGTAATGCAAATACATTCAGCATCACTAAGACTGGTTGCCCTTGCTGGAGTGTAGGCAGACACAGAGAATACACATGGTGTTGGTCTGAAAAAAAAACAGCTTGGACACGTGCAATTAAATAAATCAAAAATAGTGGTTTCATAATGTGTCAGTCTGTAAAAGTGATTTCAAATTGTAAAAAGAGATTTTCACTTGGCCCTAAAAAAAAAGAGCAGTAAGTGTGCTTTCAAATTGGCAAAGAAATTTCGTTTTAGGACTAATGTGAAAACATGACTCTGTGTGCATAGAGGAATTATAGGCAGAGATTTATTGCGTCTTGCTCTGGTGATTTCACAGTTGCATTAGATGGAAAGGGGGAGCGAATTTTTTGGGGAAGAAGCAGAGGCTTAGCACACACCCATGTGCTTGCCATGTATAGTCATGCACAGTATTTAGAAGCCAGTGGGGTTTTCAGGTTTAAGTCTGTAATGCAAATACATTCAGCATCACTAAGGCTGGTTGCCCTTGGTGGAGTGTAGGCAGTCACAGAGAATGCACATGGTGGTGGTCTGAAAAAAAAACAGTTTGTACACGTGCAATTAAATAAATCAAAAATAGTGGTTTCATAATGTGTCAGTCTGTAAAAGTGATTTCAAATTGTAAAAAGAGATTTTCACTTGGCCCTAAAAAAAAAGAGCAGTAAGTGTGCTTTCAAATTGGCAAAGAAATTTCGTTTTAGGACTAATGTGAAAACATGACTCTGTGTGCATAGAGGAATTATAGGCAGAGATTTATTGCGTCTTGCTCTGGTGATTTCACAGTTGCATTAGATGGAAAGGGGGAGCGAATTTTTGGGGGAAGAAGCAGAGTCTTAGCACACACCCATGTGCTTGCCGTGTATAGTCATGCAAAGTATTTACAAGCGAGTGGGGTTTTCAGGTTTCAGTCTGTAATGCAAATACATTGAGCTTCACTAAGGCTGGTTGCCCTTGCTGGAGTGTAGCACTGTGGACATGGGCTTTTTAAAAAATCTGAAAAGTGGTTTCATAATGTGACAGTTTGTAAAAGAGATTTTCACTTGCCCAAAAAAAAGAGCAGTTTGTGTGCATTCAAATTGGCAAAGAAATTTTGTTTTATGACTATTGGGAAAACAAATGTAGTAATATATTTAAATACAATAAAGGATTTTTTTTTTAGTTTTTTTCAGGTATTGCTGAAGAACAGTGAACAAAATTTAAGATGCCTACAAAATCTCGAGCTCAAAAAACGCTAAAAAAAAAACTATATTTGAAGACAACTGGAGGACCAAAGTTAGTAGAAGATGCTCATGTTGGGAAAAAGAAAAAATCTTCTGGTAAGCAGAAAAAACAATTTCTTAACAAAATATTCAAAACAAAGAAAAATGTACAAAATGTCTGTCCTCGGAAAAATGTAACAAAACATAGAGAACAGCAAAAAATTGAGAATTTAGTTAATGCAAATATACCTTCTGCAATTGAAAAGTTTAACATAAACAGAAAAACAGCGTTTAAAGAGATACGTAGAAAAATGTTTCAGAGAAGAGTTATGTCCAATTTGATAAAGGATGTAAAGAAATATAAGCAAAAGGCAAAATATTACAAGAGAAAAAAAGAAATTGAAGCCATTGCAGCAAAAGCATTAGAATTAAAAAGGAAACTATTCATATTAATTTTGAATAGGATGCGTACATTAGATAAAATGGTTAATGTACTGAAATCACAAAGCAAAAGCAAAAGAGTAGTGAACAGAACAAACTTTTGTAAAGTGTTTTTAGGAAAGTGGATGCATAGTTCAAGTAGTGAACCTTTTTTTAATGAAGAGAGCTATTTTCAAAGTAATAGTTTGCTGCATGCAGTTGACACCAGAGGTCGTTCATACGAAGTAAAAAATGGTTGCATAATGGAGAAGGAGATAATGGTTCCAAGAGATGAGGTACAAGTGATGGCAGATGAGGCAATGGGGAGACGTCCTAAAGCCCCAGTGTACACTTGGAATTGTAGTAGTATTTGCACTGTGCGTCAGGAATCTATTGACAGATTTCGAGAGTTTCTAAGAGAATATAGTAAAAAAAGTGTAAAACAAAAGATTAAGGTGCTTCAAAGTCTGGATCCATGCAGAGTGAGAGAGAATACTGGTTTGCAGGGTCATTCTCTTGCTTGTCTATCTAGAAAAGTGTGCAATAGTGTTTTCCATCATTTTAGGATGCTGGCTGTTCATCATACTGAAATGAGAAAGTTTGTGAGACGGTTGTATTTTGCCAAAAGTCCAGCAATAAAGTTAAATGAATTGAATAGGGCTCTGTTCCGAGGAATGGTATCAGATGTAGAGAAGGTTGTTGATGAAATTCAGTTTTGTTACTTTGGTCCTGAACAAAACAGTGCAGAGAAGGACACAGTAAATGAGGCAGAAGTGGAAGAGAATGTAGAACCCTCTGTAAGTAACACATTTAATGATCACATAACAAAATTTGCAATAGTCTCTAATGAAAGACCAAATGTTACTTGTATTTGTTGCCGCAGAACTCATTATAGAAAACAAACTAGGAATGTTGATCTCTACAGAAAGAGTGAAAATGAAGATAATTATAAGTGGATGGATTTTGCCACATATATATTTCTTGAAAATTGTTTTGAATTGGGTGAAGATCAGCGTATTTGTAAATACTGTTACAACAAGTTAGAGGAAAATAGAATGCCGACCAGAGCTGTACATAATAATTTAGAATTGGATGCTATTCCTGCTGAACTTTCTGAATTAAATACATATGAGTCTATACTCATTCAATGTGTTCATCCGTTCCAGACCATAGTACGTATGGAGCCCAAAACTGGTAAATTACCTCCTTCAGATTTACTGAGAGGTTTAAAAGGTAGAGTGGTGTATTTGCCCTTGGATTTGAAAAAAAATATGGAAACTATTGATGCGGATACTTTGGAAACTGAACCATTAATTATTCTGGTTAATGGTGTACCTACAAAGAATAAGAAGATTTGGCAGGAGCTGGTAGATGTGCGGAAAGTACAAAGAGCAAATTTGTATTTGAAAAAAAATAACAAATGGTATGAATCAATTTATATAGAAGAAGAAGAAGAAGAAGAAGATTTTCAAGAACACACAGAAACACCAACTGGACAAATTGAAAAAGTGGACAAGTCAAAGGAAGAAGAAATTTATGAACATTTTAGCATACATCCTCTCCATTCGAAAGAAGTTATGGGAGACAATATTGATCTCTTTCAGATGAAGAAAGCAAAAGGAAATCCCGTGAGTGTATGGGAGGAGAGCTTGGAAGCTCGATGTTTTCCCCAGCTGTTTCCTAAAGGAAAAGGAGGACGATACGATGAACGTCCAGAACAGATTCCAGCTTCAGAGTATCAGACTACAAGACTATATGCTGAAGATCCCAGATTTCGACAAAGTATTCCTTATTTGTTCCATCTTTTATTTGAAAGCGACTTGTCTGCACTGTCTTATGCAGTAAATCACATTTTAAAAAGTGGAGTACATTTACAAAATGTGTCTGCTAAGGATTTTATGGAGAAAGTGCAGCACCGAGATGATCATTTGGAAACACAACTGATCAATCTGATGGCTTGTCAGCGTGGGACAAATGAATATTGGTACCGACGCCATGGTGAACTAAAATGCATGTTACGCAATTTAGGAACACCAACATGGTTCCTTACCCTAAGCTGTGCCGAGTACGCTTGGGATGATTTACTGGATTTTCTACGAGAGGCCAATTCAAACATTAAAAACATCGAATACAAGACAGCAGGAGAACTGTGCTCATTGGATCCGGTTAATGTTTGCAGATATTTCAATCATAGATTTGAGGCTATGATGTCCTTCATCTGCAATAAAAAAAATCCACCCCTTGGAGAAGTAGTGGATTTCTTTTGGAGAAAAGAGTACCAGGCAAGAGGTGCTCCTCATATTCATATGCTGCTGTGGATCAAGGATGCCCCAAAGTTTGGAACAGATACTGATGAAGCAGTGTTATCTTACATTGAAGAATATGCAACATGTGGTATACCAAAAAGCAAAGAAGAGAACAAGTTAAAGGAGCAAGTTCTACGTTTCCAAAGTCATCGGTGTGGAAAATACTGTCGACGGAAATACAAGAGCAAAGAAAAATACTACACTAAATGTCGATTTGGATTTCCTAGACCTGTTCTTTCAAATGGAAGAGTCAACAGTTTTATGTCAGCTGTGAGACATACTATCACAAGAAAATCACCTAAGAATACCTACAACCTTAAAAGAAAAGAAGAATCAAAAAATATAAATGACTACAACCCAGTCATTTTATCCATGTGGAACGCTAACATGGATATACAGTATGTAGCTGACAATTCCATTGCTGTTGCACGATATGTAACGTCTTACATTACGAAATCAGAAAAAACAGAATTGAAGGAAATGTGGGAAGAGATTTCTCACGAGAAGACTGTCAGTAAGAAGCTGTACAGTTTCAGTTTGAAGATGTTATCGCATCGAGAAATTGGATCCTACGAATGTTCAGATAGGTTATCTTCCGCAAGTCTCTACTCGAAGTCAAGAAGAATAATTTGGGCAAGTTTAGGTCTTGCAGCAATGAGAAATCGGGTACTGAAATCTGTTGGAGAAATTGAATATTTGGCCGAGAATGACCCAGAAAGTACAGATATATTGAAAACAAACATGTTGGACACATATTATCCCAAGAGAAGTCATCATCTGGAGAACATGTGTCTCTATGAAGTGCTGCAGAACTACATTTATTCACGGAAAGCTGCAGAAGACATCAACAGTGGAAAATATAAAGTTGTTGGTGAAGAAGGATGTTTGGTGAAGCAAACCAAAGGAAGTTTGATAAATCACCGGAAGCTGAGTTGCGACACAACCGACAAGAAAGAATTTTACTACTTGGCTCTTTTACAGTTGTTTAAACCATGGCGTACAGAGGATGAACTACTGGGAGAATTCCAGAGCTATAAAGATTCTTTTAATGCTTGCAAAGACAGCATACAATGCAGTACATTCTCAACTTATCTGCAAATGTTAAATGAAGAAATTGAACAGGAAACTACAATTGCAGCAGAAATAGCTAGAGACAGTTCTCAGGACAGCCAAAGTTCAGGAACATACAGTCAAGATCCCCTAGGACAACCAATCGTTGAAAATGAAGCATCAATAGCCATGAATGAAGTGGAAACGGCTATGAATCAGGCTCAAGAAGAATTTATAGACTTACAAAATTTGGAAAGACAACTGAATCAAGAGCAGCAACACATTTATGAAGAGATCAAAAACAAAATTGATCACGGATTTCTACATATAAAAAAAGAGTGCTCATGCACATCATTTCATCCAATCAGGATGTATGTAAGCGGACAAGCTGGCACTGGAAAAAGTTTCCTAATTAAAGTCATCAGAAGCTACCTAAAGCAAAAAACGGATTCTACTTTGTCTTGTGTGGTTACTGCTCCAACTGGGTTAGCAGCATATAACATAAAAGGAATCACCTTACATCGTTTGCTAATGTTACCAGTGGAGTATGAGAACAAAATACAATTCAACAAGCTAACTGGAGAAGCATCCTTGGAAGTTTCAAGAGTATTGAAGAAGATGCAAGTTCTCATTATTGATGAGGTGAGCATGGTATCAAACTTAATGCTTGCCTTTGTGCATTTAAGAATGCAGCAAATTTTGAAGACAGACTATGACGTGTTATTTGGTGGAAAACACGTCATAGTTTTTGGGGATCTTTTGCAACTTACTCCAGTTAAAGGACAACCAGTGTTTAATACTGTGACACATGAAGACACGAAGAAGTCATTGGGAAGCATTGGAAATACAAATATTTGGTCCTTCTTTGAGTACAAGGAACTTACAACTAATATGAGGCAAGCAAACGATGAAGAATATGGAAGTATTCTGAAAGATATCAGAATTGGACTTCTCACAGAAGTTGGGAAAAAAGCATTACAGAGTCGGCTGCTACATAATTTATTTCCAAAGGAAGAAATAGTTGCAGAGAAAATATACAAGAATATTGCAGAAAACAAAAGTGTCATCTGCTTAATGCCAACTCTACGTGAATGCTCAATATTTAATGAGGAGCTTTTGAAATTGGAAAAGGAAGAGATCAGGAAATTGGAAGCAGTGGACAAAATTGAGGATGGAAGAATTACTGTCACAGTAACAGGCAAACTGAAAAATAAATTGGACTCACTAGAGAAGAACATCTCCAAAACAGCAGGATTAGAAAAAAATCTATATGTTTGCATGAACTGTAGAGTATTTTTAAGGAGAAATTTGGATGTTGAGAAAGGCTTAGTGAATGGAGCGATGGGAAGAGTTGTGGGTTTTATTAATTATCAGAAAAAAGAAGGAATTGAATGTTTACAGATAAAATTTGATCAGATAGATGAAGTTAAAGATATTTGTCGTTGTACAGTTCGTTTTATGCTTGTGAAAGACTTATATGTACGTAGGAAGCAGTTTCCGTTTTCTCTAGCATATGCTGTAACTATCCACAAGTCTCAAGGATTGACTGTAGATTGTGCATTTGTGAACATTGGTTCAACTGTGTTCAAAGAAGGTATGGCATATGTAGCTTTGTCACGAGTCAAAACATTATCAGGTTTATTCATGATAGACTTTGATGACTCAAAAGTTAGTGCTGATACAAACTGTGTAAAGGAGTATAATAGATTAAGAAGAAGCTATGCTCCTCATTTAGGTCAGTATCCTGTGTTGGAGAAACGTGTAGTTTCTCGTAAAAGGAGAAATGAGAATATCTGTAATGAAGATATGGAGAAGAGGAAAAAAAAGAGGAGTGATGTAATTGCAAGCAAAAAGAAAAAGGACAATGAAGAACAGGTTGTAGGATGTCATTTTGAAAATAGCTCTGGTGTCAACTGCTACGCTAATGTAGTGCTGAATGTTGCATTTTATCTGGAAAGTTTGCAAGAGCAGATAATAGTAAATCAGGGAAAAAGATTCTGTTCAGAGCTGAGTCTCCTTTTTCAAAAGCTGAGTAAAGATAAAACTCAAATAGAAAGTGCTACTGATATTAGAAAACTTTTAGATGTATGTTCAGGACGAACACAGTTTTCTCAAAATGAACAGCAAGATGCACACGAATTTTTGATGTATTTTCTTCAGGTAGTGGAAGAAGAAGGAGTTCCCATTGACATTTTTTTTGGTCTCTCTTATAAATGGGAACATAGTTGTGATAATTGTTATAATATATGTGGCTCTATTGTTGATAATGAAAGGTTTATTTATTTGACATTGCCAGAGAGTAAAACAGTCACTTTTGCAAAATTAGTTAAAGATGCTAATCATAGCATGAAATGTGGTGAGTGTAATTCTGACATGTTTTCAACATTAATTTTAAGGGAATACGGACAGTATGTAATTTTAATGATGCAACGATGTAGAGCTGATGGTTCAAAATTGGATACTTTAATAAAGAAGTTTACAGGACAGCAATTATCAATTTCAGGAAAAACTTTTGTAACTGTTGCAATAATTTTCCATGATGGACCTACTGTTACTTCTGGACATTACACAGTTTATCTAAAATGTGAAAAAGGCTGGACACTGTGTAATGATTCCCAATTGATTTTCAAACAACGTTTGCCTTTTGATTTAGCAAATTCCTATCTAATCTTCCTGAAACCTAAATTTTAGAGAGACTTGGCAAGATCTGGACAAAATAATTTTACCATTTTACTGGATTACCATTGCAATTTTGTAGAAAAAATATTTTTAAAATTATCATTTGGCCTAAAGGAAAGATAACCAATTGTAATGTGGACTTTTTTAATTTTTAATGCAATTTTGAAAAACCAATAATTTATAGATAATCGGTAACTTCTGCACATTTTAAATTTTGGAATGCTATTGGACTGCCATTGGAAATTTTTTCAAAAATGATTTAAAAAATTACTATTTGGCCATGTGGAAAAGTAAGCAATTCTATTGTGGACTAAATAAATTATTCAAAAAAATTTCGTGAACCAAAATGTTACAGAGAATCGGTGAGATCTGGACAGATTAAACTTTAGAATTTTAATGGATTTCCCTTGGAAATTTATTCCAAAAAAAAAAAAAAAAATACTATTTGGCCTAAAGGAAATGAAATCAGATGTATTTTGGAGTTATTTGAGATATAATATTGTGATTATACTTCTGAAACAAACATATCAGACGGTATTTTAAAGAAATAAGTATTGTTTTTAGATGATATTTTTTTAGAATAATATCCATTTCTGTAATGATAAGTTTAAGTGAGAAGAGATTCTGGGCTTTTTTAATACAATCTTTGAGATTGTTATTTTTTTTTGCCCGCTGTAAAATGATGAATGCAATTGCTTTCACAATTTATAGTGAAATGCAATATATTCTGAAAACAGCAAAAATAAGGCAAAAATATTTTTTTGAAAAAAATGTAAATATGTATACTGTATTATAAATTGTTAAAAAAATATTAATACTTTTTTCTTTTTTTTCAGATCGATATAGAAAATTTTCGAAAACTACAACCATTTTTAAAACTATTTTTAAAAAAAACAAATGAATAAATATTTTTTTGAGTGAGTATGGTAAGTCAATAATAATAATTGTAGTCTCTCAAGGACCTTGTAATGTGATAATTGATTTTTAGTGTTTTTTTTAAAAAATAAAAAAAAGGTACGCGCACCGTACGCGTACGGTAAAAAAAAAAAAAAAAAGGTTTTAAAAAACATATGTAAAAAAAAGATGAAAGATAAGGTTGGCTCTTAAAAGAACCGTTGTGTTCATGCAGGGACAGAGGAAAGGAAGCATGGGAAAATCATTCAAAGCTACAAATGTGCTGATCTATTTTGTTGTTCACTAGGGAAACACTGGTCTCCCTATGACAAATTAGACCTTTACAAAATGTGCAATGAATATCAACCTTCCGAAATCGAAGGTTCATTTCCAGAGGGCCAGCAAAAGGAGATTCTCCCCCCACAGATGAAGGGCTCACCTGACCTGCAGAAGAAGGAGTCAGCCCTGCAGATGATGGTCCAGGCTGAGCTGCTGTGGATGTACTGGCTCGTCTTTCTGAAGAGTTACCTCCAAAAAGATGACCATGTGTCCTTCTGTGTACATCCTGGAGGTGTCTCTTCATGGTGTGATTCCCAAAGGAATACTTCCTGTTAGGATTACCTCTAGAAAGTACACGCTTACACAGCTTGCAAGTAACTAAGGGTGCATTCACCTTTTGCTGGCCTTCTGGAAAAGTAAAATAATCCCAAACATAAGAAGGCTTTTGTTTCCTCGATCTCTGCCTCAAGACAGTGCTGCTGGTGCTAGCCTCACTCTCAGAAGAGCTCTGCTGTTCTGCCATCGTATCCCAAAGACAAACCAGCTCCTTCTCCCAAGGGATCACAAGCAGAAATGAGGGGAATGGGTGTGGTGTAGGAGAGTTCTAGAACTGAAAGTAGTTTCAACCAATCAAAAGTTGTGTTTCAAGATCACATGACCTACCGTACGCTTACGGTACGCTTACGGTACGCTTACGGCAAAAAGTACGCGTGCGCGTAAAAAAGACACGCGCTTGCGCGCATGCGCATAACAGTCACTCCCCGGCACTTCCGCGTAACGTGCGCGTGTGGCGTAAGCGCGCACGCGTCCCACGCGCAGTACGCGCGGCTACGCAAAGTGCGTAACTATACGCAAGCAGCGTAGATAGATTACGGACGTTGCGTAAACCGTACGCTTACCGTGAGCTTACGGTACGCGTACTATAAAAAAAAAGAAAAAAAAACTGGTAATAAATTTTACATGTTTATTTTAAAAAATATATTAAAAAAAAATATTTAAGGATTTAAAAAATTTAAGCATAGTCTTTATAAAATGAAACAAAAATTAAATTAAAAATATGTTTGAAAAAAATGAAGAATAAAAAAAAAAATTAGCATTTAAAAAACCTTGCAAATTCACTGAAAAAACCATGGGTTACACACACGTTATAGTTAGGAATTAGCATTTAAAAAACCTTGCAAATTCACTGAAAAAACCATGGGTTTCACACACGTTATAGTTAGGAATTAGCATTTAAAAAACCTTAGAAATTCACTGAAAAAACCATAGGTTTCACACACGTTATAGTTAGGAATTAGCATTTAAAAAACCTTAGAAATTCAGTGAAAAAACCATAGGTTTCACACATGTTAAAGTTAGCTGGACATTTTACTCGTAAAGAACCAATGAAATTGCCCCGTTATAGTTAGTTCAGCTAACTATAACTCACGCGCCCGCAATGCACTGCTGATGACGTCACATATTACATCACTCATGACATGGTCAGTGACATCACTCATGACATCACTGATGACATCTCAAATGACATCACTGATGACATCACTGATGACATCATCCTTGTGATAGAGTGGCAGACCTCCTCTCACCTTAATATAAGCTTTGATACACACATTCAAAAATAGAGACTAAAATTTTCAAAACAATGGACATACCAATACCAGTTACAACAACCTCTTGAGTAATTCTAAGATCCACATACACATCCACTCATTCACCAACAGTCCTATACAGTCACTCATACATGTACTCACTCATCATAAGTACTCATAC
The DNA here is from genome assembly GCF_964204655.1 of Triturus cristatus. NCBI lineage: Eukaryota > Metazoa > Chordata > Amphibia > Caudata > Salamandridae > Triturus > Triturus cristatus. The sequence goes on from NC_140591.1 coordinate 1,330,290,562, forward strand.
ACCTATACATCCTGTTACATAATGCCACTCATCCATAGAGTTACTCACACACATAGTCACTCATGCTAATAAAGAATCAAACATACATTCACCTGCATATACAGTTATACACACACCACCACACTTACTTCTACGGAAACTTACACATACTTAGTCTTTTAAACAATCACTTATAGAAACACATACTTATTCATACAGGAACTCTTTCAATCTCTCCCTCTCACATATACTCACATATATACACCAATAGTCACATATACTAGTTTAAAACATATGTAGTTACTCCTGAAGACACTATTGGGACAGTCATTCACTCACTAACACACCCATACACACACTCATCCACCCATACAGTCCTGCACACATGCTGTCTTCAACACATACAAACAGTGAGTCACTCATTCATGCACCTATGCACTACGTAATACCCCCCACCGAACCATACAGACACTCAGACTGATACTCAAAAAAACAACTACTAACCTATATAGACACCCATGTAGCTACTCACCAACCCATGCAGCCACTTATACACAAAGTGAGAGATACACTTAATCAGTCAGTTACACAATCAATTTTTTAAAAACAAATCATCCATTTAGACACTTATATACCCATTTATTCTTCCATCGACCTTGAGATATACATATATAAAACATATTTAATTTTCAGAAAAACACACATTCACTGGATGATGTCATCAGTGAGGTCATCAGTGATGTCATTTGAGATGTCATCAGTGATGTCATGAGTGATGTCACTGACCATGTCATGAGTGATGTAATATGTGACGTCATCAGCAGTGCATTGCGGGCGCGTGAGTTATAGTTAGCTGAACTAACTATAACGGGGCAATTTCATTGGTTTTTTACGAGTAAAATGTCCAGCTAACTATAACATGTGTGAAACCTATGGTTTTTTCACTGAATTTCTAAGGTTTTTTAAATGCTAATTCCTAACTATAACGTGTGTGAAACCTATGGTTTTTTCAGTGAATATATATATATATATTACCTACTGGCGGTCGCCAGTAGGTAGTTATAGTTAGGACCACGTTTCCATAGGAAATCCGCAACATTCTATTTTGAATAACTTTGGCGCCGGTCGACGAATCCTCGCGAATTTTTCAAAATAGGTGGGGCGCTACGCTCCGCTCCTACCCTGAAAGTCTCGGGGGGATTCGTCAAGCGGGGGCTGAGATAAAAGGGGGGTCCCAAAACGCGTTTTTCCCATGCATTTTTCCATAGGACCTTTAGACACAGCTACAGCCCGAACGGCTGAACAGAATTACTTGAAATTTGGCAGAGAGGTAGTCCTCAGGTCAAGGAAGTGCCTTTTGTAGGTTTGGTGTAAATCTGTTCAGTAGATTCAGAGAAAATAGCCTTTAAATGAATATATATATCTGAGCCAGCTTACGGTGCGCTTACGGTGCGCTTACCGTATGCGTACGGTGGCGTGCGCGAGCGCGATTTTGATTGGCTGTTAGATCTTAGTGAACATTCGAATCGGTCGAAACCAGGAAGCGGCGGCCGCCATTTTCTCTCTCGCTCTCTGAGTTGGGCAGCAAAAACGATGCCAAAAAATGTCTAAAGAGGCAGTTTCTTGAGATCCTAACCACCCTGCATTGATATAGGGGTTCCCAAACTACCCCCAAGCCCAAAAAAAAAAATTTTTTTTTTTCGGAAAATCGCCGATTACGCTTACCGTACGCGTACGGTAAAAAATGTTTTTTTTAAAAAATTATCCACACCCTCCCCACCCCGTGTGTAAATGGTGCCCGAAGGGCACCATTTGTGCATGGCTTATTACAGGTAAGAAATAAACAAAGAATAAATTTCACAAAGATGCGCATAATATGTCCCCCATGTGCGCACGGTGCGCGAAGCGCATCGTGCGTACATGGCCCATCCCGCATAACGTGGGCACCGCGTGACCACCGTGCGTGCACGGCACTAACTGCGTAAAGTGGGCGCGCGGTGCGCGAAGCGCACCGCGTGCTCACTGTGCGCGCACGGTGCGCGAAGCGCACCGTGCGCGCACGGAACGAACTGCGTTAACTGGGCGCGCACGCCACGAATGGCGTAAAGTAACTTAGCATTTAAAAAAACGTACAAATTCACTGAAAAAACCATAGGTTTCACACACGTTATAGTTAGGAATTAGCATTTAAAAAACCTTGCAAATTCACTGAAAAAACCATAGGTTTCACACATGTTATAGTTAGCTGGACATTTTATTGATAAAAAACCAATGAAATTCCCCCATTATAGTTAGTGCAGGCAACTATAACTCACGCGACCGCAATCTTCTGCTGATGACATATGTGTCTTTATGAAAAAAAATATTTGTAATATATGTATAGCTAAAATTTAATGGAAGGAGACATGGGCAAATAAGTGTCTAAATACAGTATTAGCATCAGCAGAGGATTGCGGTCGCGTGAGTTATAGTTGCCTGCACTAACTATAACGGGGGAATTTCATTGGTTTTTTATCAATAAAATGTCCAGCTAACTATAACATGTGTGAAACCTATGGTTTTTTCAGTGAATATATATATATATATATATATATATATATATATATATATATATATATATATATATATATATATATATATATATATATATATTCCAAAATCCACAGCTGTTTCGGCAGCAAACGCGGACACGGACCAGCAAATAGGGGCAATTTATCTTTATTGGTTGTAAACTGTCGCCTTAACGTTTCGGCTCCTCCGAGTCTTGATCACATGACAATGTGATATTGGCAATCCACAGTTTTTAAAGTGACAGTGCTTAATTCAAAATCTCTCTCTCTAATGACAACCCTCTCTTATATAAAGGGTGTGAGGAGCGACTGCTTACCTTTAAAACCTTTCAGATGACAAGAACTTATAGTGGGGTGTGTAGACAGGCTGGCCTCTCTGCTGAGACCCCTTGTTTGGATAATGGATGTGCACAGTAGGGTGTGGGGAGGGACTGGCCTCTCCACTCAAACCTCTATCTCAGATGATGGGTGTGCATAGTAGTGAGTGGGGTGGGACTGGTCTAACCTTTGAGACCTCCCTCTCACATGACAGGTGTGAGTAGTAGGGTATATGGATAGACTGGCCTCTCCTTTCACACCTCTCTCTTCCATGACAAGTGTGCGTAGTAGGGTGTGCGGAGGGATAGTTCTCTCCTTTCAGACCTCTCTCTCAGAAGACTGGTGAGTGTAAGAGGGAGTTTGGAGGAGCTGGCCTTGCCTTACAGGCCTTTCTCTCAGTTGATGGGTGTGTGTAGTAGGGTGTGGGACCCTACTCTTCCCACGCCAATGGGTGTAAAGAATAGACTCTCATAAACACCATCTGTAGTAAGACTCCTTCTCAGAGTAAAAAAGTGTGCATGCCAGAGTGTATTCAAACATTATCTAGTCCTACCTAATTTTTACAATTCCGCAAGAGTTTTGCAAGATCAGAATATTTTTTTTTTTTAAAGAATGAACCTTCTACTAACCACAGTACTTATCTGTTACACACTTCTTCTCAAAAACAAGGCCTACAATGTGCATTCCTATTAGAAGAGTTTACTAAGAATTTATCTACTCCTTTTTAATATTCTCAATCCTGTGAGGGTCCTAAGATATCGTAACAATTAGTTAAAAACATTATACATTTATTTTCTTCACAGTAGCTATCCCTTAAAACACATCCTCTCTAAATCTAGGGGTACAGCATCTATTTCTGCTGTCTCCTTATGTAGCTTTTTTCTTCATTTCAACAACACCTAAGCATTTTCACAGTAAATAGTAAAGGCAGTTATTTTATTTCTAAAATTCTAATAGACAGCAAATCAGAGCTCTTGTGGTGAACCTTCCGCTATGAGACACTCTGCATTTAAATTTAAAATTATATTGAAGAAAACTATACATCTGTGCATTTTGTGCAGCCAGGAAAACTCCCTTTTTATGACTCCCTAACTGTTTCATTTTGCACTAGGCTGTGAGAGGTACCACAGTTCATGTAATGCAATCTGTATAAAGACTCAAAAACAGGCTAAAGATCAGCCTATTCTGAGTAGATTCATATTCACAATCCTAAAAGGAAGCACAGCAGCTATAATATGCTTTCAATGGGTGTGTAGTTCATTGTAATAAGAGAAGTCAAGGGGTAAGTTGTGGTTTTATCTGAAAAAGGACAAGGCTGGGAGCCGGCTGCTCTCCAGTCACACAATTAATCTTACTCACAGCCCATTTATAACCTTCATGTGAACTTGGAGAAGTTATCTTAGTTTTCTCTGGCATTCTGTTTAGAAAACCATAATTGGGTGATAAAATAGATTGCAAGAACATGCAAGCAGCCATCAGGTTAAGTAATTTCCTTTCTGTTGGGTGGAGCACATCATCTGTGCTCCGTGGAGCTTGTTATAACATGAATATTGAGCCTTTGGCTGGGATGTTGGCAGCTAACAAAGCATACGGAAAAACGTAATGAGATGTCAAGTTCAGAACTTGAAAAAAGCTATATTCTCCCAGATTTTGATACACTTTATACCTTATGAACTAAATGCACAGCACCAGGAGTCCACCATGGTAACTGTGCAATGCGAACAGAGCTCTTATTAAGTCATATGTCCAAATTCCTGAGGCCTTTAACCCGAACATGCCTGGCCTGTGATTAATAAAATCTAATATAAAAAGCATTAAAATGGTCCAAATTGAGCGCTGTTTGAGAACTTCCCAAGAATAATCAGCAAACTAAACAATAAAAAGTATCTGAATTACTGACATAATCAATTGTCACACAGTGTAATAGAATAACTATCCCAAACTTACAACGGGATTTCTTCTACATGCAGGTGATTAATAATGCTTCACATGCTGCTGTTCCCCCACAACATTAACAAAATAGCAAGAGAAATAAGAAACCAGTGTTTACTACTGAACTCTCTGCTGGGCCTGTCAATGTTTTCCTCTGTTCACATCTATGGTAGTTATGCAGTTTAAGCTACAGTTGATACAACTGCTTTTGCTGTCTTCTTAGTAAGTAAAACCTAAAGTTTGCAGTGGAAGCATTCTGAGACCATTGTCAAATTGTGCTAAACTCAGAGACCATCAAAGGTTACTTCACAATAATACACAGTGGGGTAGCAAGGGAGGGTGGAGGTGCTCTGCCCCGGACGGCACAAGTTTGTGGGGTGGTGGCTGCCTCCCGCTCTTAACTGTCATCTTGGGGGCAGCAATCTACCCCCCCACATTACGGCCGTTGTGGATCCACAATTGCACCAAATCTCGGCAGCACCCCCCACTTTAATGCGGCTGCTGCAAGGAGGCAAACACAGGGACTGCCACAGGTGGCCATAGGGCTTGCTGCACCACTGATAATACATTAGTTTGTTTGTTTTATAAAGTGTCAGCATGTGACAGGAACCACTTCATTGCTCCCTGAGCTACAGGTCCAAAAGGTCTTCAGTAAATCAGACACCATTTTTAGGTCAGGTGTTTTTTGATGTTACTAAATTATATGTAAAATGTACTTATCTACATGGGCTTTCAGCCGCCTCTCTTCATTCATTGGTCTATTGTTGAGTCATTCATATTTTGCTTCCACCTACTACAGCATGGGGCAATGGGTCAGTTTACTTCAGCCACTGGCTAAGTTCACTTAGAGATCCTGCATTTAGCCTTTTCACATGGAACACGGCCACACACAAGGTGGTTCCCTTCAGTACAGTGTTTTTCTGTGTTTCCTTTGTAATTACTTTAGTGTTGCCTTTGTGTTTAGAGCCTGAGGTGAAAGCAGGACTCTTCCACCAGATGTGGGCACTGGCCACATTCCACGCTTTCCTTTTGAAGTGTCCTTTTGAAGTGTCCCTTGTTTAACTGACTGCTGGTATTTCACAACATGACGTATTGTGTCAATTTGGAACTGTTCTCTTTTTACTATACTTGCAGTACACAACTGAAAGCTTCAGTCCGAGGAATGTGAATTAAAAAGCAGACAGCTCTTCAAAACATGTTTATTCGGGACTCAATTTCACCTATGGTTCTTTATTAACCTTTGCCCAGGAAGAAAATCAGCCTTTATTGTGATAAATTTGCAGCACGTTCTTCCTTCTTTCTTTTTTTGTTTCTTTTTCGATCTTTCCTTCTTTGTCCTTTTTTCTTTCTTTCCTTCTTTTTTCTTTCCTGCTTTCTTTCTTTATTGGCTTCTTTCCTTCCATTTTCTTTAATTCCTTTCCCTTCATTTTTTATTCTTTCCTTCCTTCTTTCTTCTTTCTTTCCTTCCTTCTTTCTTTTTTCCTTCTGTCTTACCTTCCTTCCTTCTACTTTCTTTCTTTCAATCTTTCTTTGTTTCCTTTTCTCTTCCTTCTATTTTCTTTCTTTTCTTCTGGCAGGAGGCTGGAAACCTGGCATAGTTACCAAACAAAGTCAAACATCAGGGTTAAGGAGAATGGGTATTTTCAGAGAGAGAGAGAGAGAGAGCACACCCTGGTCTTCTTTTGTACATCTCTCTCAGGAGTTACAACACTGTTTGCAGTATGGCCATCAATGAAGTCCCTCCAGATAATATAAAAGCTAATTGATCAGAAATAATCGTGCAGCATTTTAGTGCTGCAGAAAAACACACAATGCCTGATTCTCAAAGGTAACCTTACACTTTATAGGAGGTTTACCAAATTTCAGAATTCACAAACTATGTGCAGAGTTGTATGACTCAATACTCTCTATAGTTAAGTGTACGGAGTTCTCCACACCCGAAAACTCCTCAGTCGGGGCAGAGAACTCTGCATTCAGAAGCATAGGGAGTGCTGAGTCCTAAAGGTCTGTGCATTCTTTGTGAATTGCCTTTTATGATATGTTTTGTAGTACTACAGAATGTACTAAAAAGTGCAGTTGAGAATCAGGCCCACAATATTCACACTGAGCATAAACAAGCATGTGTACTCACTGGCTTAGGAAAGACAGGCCACAGTGAGCCAGCTGGTGAAATAGGAGAGTGTCAACAGAAAGTGAATATCATGGTGCATTAGGTTTCAAACGGACTTACGGAATTTTAAATACAATGGATGCGCATTTCCAAGCGGTATCTCCCGAGCAGTACGCAGCCTGTAGGGACGAGACTGAGTTAGTTTACACGCATTTTTCATGGCGCACAATGTAGATTTGCCAGTTGAAGGAATGGCTTACCTGTGTGTTGGTTGTGAAAGAATTTGTGCCCGTAGTTTTCTTCATGGCCCGGTAAACCTGCCTTTTCAGGCTTTGATATGAACGGTGTATAAACCGGAAGTTAAGGGTCACATGATCAGGTCCCGGTATAGAAAGAGTAAACAGACTGTAAAAACCGTCTCCAAGTGAGAATCACAAAGAAAGAATCAACAAGAGGGGTGAAAATTGTGAAATGGAAAGATGAAAGTTCGAGGAGAGTGAGGTGAGCCATAATTACGATAAATGTCAGATTCAGTGATTCTCAAGACTAAATGTGGTGAAAAATGTCTCCATAGTAAAAACATATTCCATCAACATGTGATCAAGTTGATCTAATAAAACGTGACGAAGAGTGGAATGTGTGAACTTGGTGTTAGTAAATGGTGCATGACTGATGATCATAACCAGAATAAAGATGTGAAACAATTGTGAACAATTGTACAATGTGTTGTTGCGAGTCATGGGTGAATAAATATTATAAAAAACAACTTAAGTCTACTCGTTCATTGAGTCCGTTTGGGGGTCGCGATGTTGAGATGATTTTTCCTTCCCCCCAAACCTCTCCCCAAAATACCTGAAGTTTTGGGCTCCCACGAACATATGAATATCATTCGCCAGCTTCAGACCACAATTGATGCACGCCATCTCTCCTCTGTTCCCAACCTTCCATAGCTTATTCGGAGTCCAATAAACTCTATAGATAGAAAAAAGGTGGTTTCTCATTAAATAGGCTGGTTTGATCATTTTATAAAGTGTAGTAAAGGATACTTGCCATAATATCTCCAACGTTGCTCCTGGCAAGTCCCTCTCCCATAGTTTTTGTGGTTGGGAAAACTCCCCCTCCATCTCTTCAAACATTCACCAGTACCAATGCGATGTTTCCTTCCTCCTGGGGTTGTCCAGAATCAGCATTTCCTCAAGTACGTTGGCTCCTCCTATCTTATTTTCTGATGCTTGAACGCAACTTTGTATTTGAAAATATTTAAATCTTGAAACACTATGGTTTGTTCTACTTTGAAAACTCTCCCATGAAATCATCTTTTTTCCTTCCAATAGATCTTCCCATCTTTCCACTCCAGCTCTCCTTGAAGCCCCGGCAAGATTATCCTTTGTCCATTCCGGTGATCTGAGCGAATCCCAAATAGGAGCCTTGTTACTGTAATACATCCACTTCAATCTCCTTCTAATCCTGTACCAAGTTTCTGCCACTCCTCTGAAAATCTTCAGCCTAACTTTTTAAAAGTATCTAGGATCTGCATATTTCATCATAAATCCCGAGGTCCCTCCTACTACCTCTTTTAGCAATCCCTGGAATAGCTTGCCAATTTCTGAGTCTGATGACCTATCCAGGAGCATCCTATTGTTCTTAAGCTGAAATGCCCATGCATATAGTTGCAAATCTGGCGAGGTCAGGCCTCCTTTCTCTTTCCTCCTCCGCAGCTTTTTCCACGATATTCGGGGACCTTTAGCTGCCCAAATGAAAGGAACGACCTTACCCTGCAGCTTCATAAGCCCTGCTTCTTTAAATGGCAAAGGTATGGCATTGAAAAGGAAGGTCAACTTTGGTAATAAAATCATATTTACTAGGTTCACTCTACCAAAGATAGTCAGGGGTAGATGCATCCAACTTGACATTAAATCACTGATTTCTTTTTTCACCTTGTTAAAATTAGTTTCTGCTAGTTTTGTGGTATCTTGAGTTACTCTCACTCCCAAATATCTCCTTTCAGTTGTAATTTGTTCTCCCCCTCCATCTAGGTTCCATACCATAATCTCTGATTTATCTCTATTTATTTCGTACCATGATACTTTCACAAAATTTTCTGCAATTTTTACTACATGCTTCATTGTGTTCTCCAAATCTGCCGTATATATCAACAAATCATCGGCATATAGCGCCAACTTCTTAACCCAATCATTGCATTGGAAAGGGATTATCTGTGGCTCTGCTCTCATTTTATTTACTAATGTTTCCATATTTAAATTAAACAATAATGGGGACAACGGACATCCTTGTCTTGTCCCTCCTCTTTATATCAATAGCAGATGTTAATATTCCGTTTACTAAAACTCTTGCCTTTGGTGACTTATAGAACCCAGCAATTGTTCTACAGAACCTAACCCCCAATTTAGCTGTTTCCATAACAGATGCCAAGAAAGCCCAATTTACTCGATCAAATGCCTTGGTGGCATCCAAGGCAATAACCGCTAGAGGTACATTATTTGTTTCCGCCAGATCTTTTGCCCCTATCAGAGAGTAGGTTAACTCATGTAGCGACCTTCCTTGCAAAAAACCTTTGTGGTCTATGTGTATCAAATCTCCCATTAGGCCTTTAATTCTATCTGCCAGGATTTTAGAAAAGATCTTATAATCGCAATTTAAAAGCGATACCGGCCTATAAGATTCACAACTATTTTTACTCTTGCCTCGTTTTAAAATTAGTGAGATTGTAGCTTCTAACCCGGATTCTAGTTGAGATTCCTCTTGTATAAATATCTCATTAAATAATCTTGTCAAGATTGGGATCAGCACCTCCTTTAGTGTAATGTAAACTTTTAAAGGCGAGCTGTCCGGGCCAGATGCCTTCCCTCGCTTGCCCTTCTTCAGGACCTGTTCTACCTCCCCCTCTTGTATTTGAGTTTTCAGTGTAGCGGTTTTTTCGTCCTCCAATGTCACTATCTTCCCCTCTCTAAGCCACCTATTTCTCTCCCCTTCAGATGACACCAATCCTTCTTCATACAGAGTACCGAAATAGATATAAAAAGCTTCTTCAATATCTTTTCTATTTTGCTAACACCTTGCCCGTATTCTGACATTTAATTTCTTGTATTAAATTTCTCACCTGATCTTTTTTTGTCTGCCAGGCTAACAATTTTCCGCAATTTTCCCCATATACAAATTGTGCTAGCTTACTTGTCTCCTACCTTTCCGTCACCCTCTTGTCCAGGATACCGGCAAGTTTAATTTTCAAGTCTGTTAATTCAATCTGCATGGCCTCCCTCTGACTATTATTAACCAACTCTCCTTCTAGTACTCTTATCTTTTTCTCTACTTCTCCTATCTCTTCCCGAAGACCTTTCCTCTTCCCAACCACATAGTTTATTAACTTCCCCCTCAAATACGCTTTATAAGAATCCCATACCACCCCTGCCGATGCTGAGCCCCAGTTAAAATCAACAAATTCTACTGTGTCTTCCTTTAATCTCCTCACAATTTCTTTATCTAACAGCAGGGTGTGGTCTAATGTCCATCTTGGGGGGGACTTTTCTTCCTTAAGGCAGATCTCCAAAAGAATTGCCGAATGATCCGATAAATGTACCCCGATATGGGCAGTACTCCTGACTAGTTCCCCCAAACCTAAATCTAGCAGGATATAATCTATCCTCGACTGGTGAGGATATTTCTTATTGGCATACGTATATTCTCTTTTGTCTCCCATCCTCCATCTCCAGCCATCATATAATCCCAATTGTTTCATCATAGATTTTATCTGCCCTCTCATTTTTCAGTTTGCAGCTGCTCTACTACCTACTGATCTATCTAGAGTACTATCCAATGCCACATTAAAATCCCCTGCCCAAATAATTGGGTCTGAGGAGCATGATAGCTCCACTAATAAATCTTGCAAAGGTGCTATGTCATCCACATTCCACCCGTAATAGCCTGCTAGCTTGAGACTATGTCCCCTCACTTTCAGTTTAACTACTAACCACCTACCAAATATATCTTAATTACTTTGTATAATAGAAATGTTTGGATCTCGCTTTACTAATATCACCACTCCTTTAGTTACTATAGTTTGCTTGGTACACACCATTTGCTACACACATTTTTGGGACTTAAATAGTTCCATGCACTCTATCTCTGACAAGTGCATCTCCTGAAGCACACAAATCTGAGCATTACAGTCTTTTAAATACTGGAGGATATGCTCTCTTCTTGACCTCACCCTTAACCCATTAACATACCACAATAAGATTTTCAAACTACATCCTTGTCTCTCTCCCATGTTCCTATTCTGAAAAACAACTTAACTAGCAAACCTGACACTTTAGAGGATTTGTTTCCTTTTTTCCCTAATGCTCCCCACCTTGTAACCCCTTTCTTTCCCCCTCCCCCCATGAAGAACGTTCCCTCCTTTCTAATGGCCTTCACCACATTTAGTCTTGAGAATCACTGAATCAGGCATTTTTCGTAATTATCGCACACCTCGCTCTCCTCGAACTTTCATCTTTCCATTTTACATTTTTCACCCCTCTCGTTGATTCTTTCTTCGTGATTCTCACTTGGAGACTGTTTTTCCAGTCTGTTTACCCCTTCTAGACCCGCGACACGATCATGTGACCCTTTATTTCTGGTTTATACACCGTTCATATCAAAGCCTGAACAGGCAGGTTTACCAGGCCATGAAGAAAACCATGGGCGCAAATTCTCTCACAACCAACACATAGGTAAGCCATTCCTTCAACTGACAAATCTACATTGTGCACCTTGAAAAATACGGGTAAACTAACTCAGTCTCATCCCTACAGGCTGCATACCGCTCGAGAGACACCGCTTGGAAATGCGCATCCATTGTATTTAAAATTCTGTAAGTCCGTTTGAAACCTAATGCACCGAGAAAATTCACTTTCTGTCGACACTCTCCATTTTCACCAGCTGTCTCCTCAAACTCGTTGCGGGCACGTATTTACTCACCTTGATTCACCCGTCATTATAAACAATTTCCTCACCGTGACAATCACGTATTTTTCTAAGCATGCACGTTCGAGATTTAAAAGTGGAGCGCACCATCCCCTGCATGAGTCTTTACGCATTAACAACACTTTACACTCTCCGCATTCTTGCGGGTCGCACAGCTACAGTTTATTTACAATATGTGACCACGGCATCATTGACTGCATGATCACCACGCATGACAGAGACACTTGCTCTTGACTATTAAACACCCATAAATCGTTCACTTTGTTCCAAGTTCTTCCGCTGGAAGTTGATAATGGTTGCCATTTTTGGGCATTGTATGAAGCATGGTTATCCTCTTCTGTGTATTTTTAAATCACTCATACCAATTTTGTGATAATTTATGTTAACAAAAGGCCGAATGCATTAGGCAGAACACAAGAATTGTGTATAAACACATGGATATTACTGAAGAAAGTAGTACTTCATGAACAAGCCAATATAGTATAAGAATATAGAAGAATAAAAATATTTGAAGAATCTCATGAGTTGAACTTTATTGAATTTCATTGAGAGTGCGACTTGGACATGCTCCCCCATCTGGGGACAGCGCCAGTTAACTCATCTATCTCATCCTCATACTCAGGAGGATTTACCAACCAGCACCAACGAACATATTAAACTCATGACCTATACAACATCCCAGGAGTGCGAGGGTCCTTTCTCCATTTGGAAAAACTCTAATTCTTGGAACCCATACTTCATAACCAGTGGAGGAGGAAATGTTTGTTTGAATACTGTAGGTTTCACCCTGTAGACTTGAAACACAATGTTACATTTCCAACCTTTTGAGAGTGTTAAAGGTACTGTTCTGTCTCCTTTCAATAGGGCTATTGGAAACTGGCCTATAAAGGGGGTTATCAATTTGGAATGCACAACAGACAAGCACAAAAGGGGCTTAAAGGTAAACATCGCCAAGACATTTACAATGAGTTGCGGGACAAAAGCGAGAAAGACATGTGACTTCTTTATTGATAAAAAAAATTGAAAGCACGGACAGATTCTCTTACTTAGGAATAATTTTCGATAGAAAGGGATCTTGGAAAGCGGCCATGCATGCTAGGAAGCTGACCCTCTCGAGAGCTAAAGGAGCAGTTACCAACTTCTCTAAGAAATTAGGTGGTAGACCCGTCCCAGAGTTGCTGGCCATTTATAAATCCAAATGCATTTCAACAGGGACATATGGCGCTGGCATCTGGGGCATTGAAGGAACAAATCAAATCCAATGCTGTGAAAACACCTTCATGCGCTATTTGTTGGCGGTCCCCAGCTCTACCGCCACCTTTAGCTGCCATAGGGAACTTGGTCTCTCATATATTTCTGATATTATAAAGATCAAACCCCTCCTTTCATGGCACAAGGTGTGGTCATCTATGGATACGGGTTTCAACAGAGATGTAATCCTGGATTGCCTCAAATTGGGTAGGGTGGCTGATATGTCATGGATTAGCTATATAAAAAGAATGTCACTTGTCATAGGTCACCCAGAATATTTTGTTAAACCTAGCAACATGGAAACTGTATCCAGAAAACCTTTAAAGACGCACTGCCTGAACCATCTAGAGAACAAACGCTGGCTTATCGAGAGAGAGAAGAAATTGGTCATGGATAATCATTTGATGACCACATGTATAGGCCTACAACCCTACCTGGTATTAGTACAGAGTTTTTCCTGTATGCTTTTTGCCCGTTTTCGTTGTGGGCCTTTTTTTTTAGATTGGTCACATTTCCTGAAACAAATGATTGGACAAAAAATTCACCTATATGTCCATGTGACGATGCCTCAATACAAACTACTATGTACTGCACTTTATTTTGTAAATACTATGACATACCGAGGAAAAAGTTTTTAATGCCTACTCTTAGAAGTTGGGACCTTAGACAATGTAGAACAGCTTTTTTAAGATTACAAATGCTGGAAAATGAACACACCATCATGGTTATTTCTTCTTTTTTAAGGGCTGTTATTAGGTTCCGGAACACTATGGGCCCGATTCACAGAACTAACTTAAGACAAAATCCTAAACTTACTACCATTTTGGTATTCACAGAAGGCACTTACTCATTTTGGTATTCACAGAAGGCACTTACTCATTTCGGTATTCACAGAAGTTCGGAGTCCTAACTTTAGGACTCCTAAATGCCTTCTGTGAATACCGAAAGTCTTAAAATTAGGATTTTTCTCAGTTTAGTAGTAGTATAGTTAGGACTCCTAACTTTAGGACTCCTAAATGCCTTCTGTGAATATCGAAAGTCTTAAAATTAGGACTTCTCAATTTAGTAGTCCTAAGTCTAAACTTAGGACTACTAAATTGAGAAAAATCCTCATTTTAAGACTTTCGGTATTCACAGAAGGCATTTAGGAGTCCTAAAGTTAGGACTCCTAACTTCTGTGAATACCGAAATGAGTAAGTGCCTTCTGTGAATACCAAAATGAGTAAGTGCCTTCTGTGAATACCAAAATGGTAGTAAGTTTAGGATTTTGTCTTAAGTTAGTTCTGTGAATCGGGCCCTACGTGAGGCTACCATGAAAATCAGTCACTTTGAACCCTTCTTGTGTATATATATGGATTATTTTTCTCTTTTGTGTATTGTGCATCACAATCATGATCATATGGACTACACTGCTCATGTCTCTGTATTTTTGTAATATAATTCTGATTTTTTTTTAAACTTTTTTAACATGTGCTTTTATGATTTTTACTGAACTAAAATCGAATAAAGCTGATTTGATTTGATTTGACAAGCACAAAATGTGGCTGAACAACTAAACAAAACTGTATCTCCTGACTTGTATTTGGGTTCTTTTGGGGTTTGATCATCTGAATATTGTTTGTAATCTGATTTTTCTTTTTGTAAGTGAAGAAGAGTGTTTGCATGTATAGTAGAGATTTCTGATAGAGGAACTGTAACAGAGAGAACAGAGGGATGTCATTCGGTGGGTGAAAGCAAAAAGAGCAATAGAATGGAGAATGACCCAGAGAGGAATGCAACGACATGGTATTTGCTAGGTCAGCAAGCGACAACCAGATGATCCACTGCTCTTGCCAGTTCATAGTACATCAGCGGTGGTATTGTTCTAAAGATTTACTGATTTTCGCAGTTTGACTATCAGTTTGGGATGATGACTGGTTTATTTAAAACTGACCATGCCTCAATGATGGATTAGCGTATCCCAGAATTTGAGAATAAATTGTGAACCTCTGTTGGATCCTATCTTGCATGGTAACTTATGTAATCTGACAATCTCAAATATATTCAACTGTGGAGCTGTAGGTAAATTGTGTAATGGAAGGAAATGTACATATTTAGTAAAAACACAAAAAGTCTAGGGCAACCAGGACATCAATTTTATTTGACATGGTGGCAAGTCAATTATGAAGTCCATTGAAATCTTCGTGCAGGTTTGAGTCAGCATTGAGATTGGAATCAAATGTCCAGACATCTTTTGGCATTATTTCCTTATTTAAGCACACGTGAAACACTGCAATACATATCGTTAAACAGCTCAGTTTACAAAGACCACCAAAAATGTCTTCTTGCTAAATGTAATGTTTTTATTTCACCAAAATGTCCCACCCTGGAAAATAAAGCTTTGTTCTGAAACTGCATTGGGGAGAAACAGTTTACCTTTGTGGAGAAATAATTATTTGAAAATAGTTTATTCTTGGAGATCTTTTTGAATCTATCTGGTTATAATTTCTTCACCTTGGAATAGCGGAGTCCAAAGATTTATCCAAATCAGTGATATTAGTTGTTTGGAAGGCCAAGATGCAAAGTGCTTCACTTGTTACATTTCCAGTTATGATATGTCTTCACAATGCATCAGCTTTACCTTGTCTCTATCCAGGTCTATAGGTTATTTGGTTCTAGAATTGGGAGAAAAATACCAGTGAGCATGGATGTTGACTATTAGAACACTTCATTGATTTTAAAAAGCCGAGGTACCTATGATCTGCCCAAAGAGTTTTTGGATATGCTGCTCTTTCCAAATGATGGTGCTAATGTGTGAAAGCTCCTTTAACCACCAGAAGTTCTTTGTCATAAATCGTATAGTTCTATTCAGTTGATCTTAAAATTGGAGAAAGAAAGTGACTCAAATGGCAGCTTCAGTGATAAGGCCTCTTTGTGACAGAATTGCACTTGAAGCAAAAGACAAGCCATCTACCTTGAAGATGAAGGGACATTTGTGATCAGTAAGCTTCAGAATAGGAGCTGTTGTGAACACCTTTTATGAGAAATCAAAAGATCTGTGCTGTTCTGATCCAAGGTAAAAAACAGAACCTTTCTTTGTCAGTTACACAGTGGGTGCAACAATAACAGAGGCTGAATGAAGTGCCTGTAAAAATTAGCAAAGCCCAAAAACCTATGTATCACCTCAACAGTGCAAAGAACATGCCAATCAACTACAGTTGAGACCTTCGAGAGTCCATCCTGCGACTATGATCAGCCAGTTTAGACAAATTCTAAAATGATTCTGATGTGGTTTCAAAAATGGATTTGGCTAAAGTAGCATATGGGGAATGGTTGCAGTATGTGCAAAGCCTCTCTATATTGTCTATGTTCTTCCAAGGTCTGTGAAAAATAAGAATGTTATACAAGTATATTATGGTTTATTATATGGCAGAAGACATCATTGACCAGGTGTTGAAAAAAGTAGACGTTTTGTGTAAAATGAAAGGCATAACTAGGTACTCAAATTATCTGTCTTTAGCATTAAAAACAGTTTTGCACTCATCTCCTGCTTGAATTCGTACGAGATCATACACTCTTCTAAAATCCAATTTAGTGAATAGTTTCATTTGAGAGAACTTGGTCTAGCAATACTGAAATTAAAGGTAATTGGTACCTATTTTTCATTATCATTGTGTTTAATTCTCTGTAGTGAACACAAGGTCTCAGGTTTCCATTTTTTTTAGACAAAAAAAGATTAGTTCTCCACCAGGTGATGTAGAATTAAAATAAAACTTCTCTCCAATTTCTCATAAATATATTCTTTCAGATGCTCATTCTCTTTCCTTCCGGCCATGTGGTAACTTGGCATCTGGTACTAGTTATATGGAGCAACCATATTCTCTATGGAATGGCAGTATATTTGTATCCTTTTCCCTAAAAACGTTCGCAGAGTCACACATGCTTCTGGAATACTTTAGTTATTCTCTTGGTTGTCCAACACTGTGCCACCCAATAAAGGGTCGGTTGGAATAGCGATCAAATTAGGAAAATGTTTTTCTTTACCATATTCAGAGATAAGATAATTTTCAGGCCACTTATGAATTATGCTGCCTGAGCCAGGATGTTGGTAATATATTGCGGAAAGTGAGAGTACATATGAGATCAAAATCAATAGCCCCACAATATCCTAAATCTGTAGCCATGATTAATTCTCTTGTTTTGGCAAACTTCTCCTGAGGCAAGAGGAGAGCTATCAATCCCTTCATTATGTTGTAGCTTTCACTTCCTCTGAGTAGGAATATGATGGGTTTCAATATTCTTAGCTATCAGCAATCCTGCATTCTAATCGACCAATTGAAGTCACTAAGAAACCTTCAGTAGGAAATGTGCATGATTTTCCATGGATAAATTCCCTTTCTGAACAATCTAGATTTGTGGCTATAGGTCAGATGTGTGCATTTCCTTGCTATTGAGGGCAGATTTTTACAAAGTGGCCGAATTGCCCACAATCCATTCAAGACCCAGTCTTTTTTCTCTTTCATCTCTTGAAAAAGGCTTGCATATCGTTCAAATGCACCTTTCCAATTTGTATCAAGTCATGGCAGATGGATGCTCCAGGGAAGCACTGGATATCCATTGACGAGTCATGTTTTTTCTTTGCAATCTTCTCTCTTCCCTTTTTTGTTGTTGAACGACTTGAAGCAAATAATCAACTAGTACAATAGTAGAAGTATGATGAATAGCTACTTGTGCAAGCGAATACTTTAAATTATCTCGAAGCCCATAGGGGTGGGCGGAATTTGCGAAATTAACTTTCGCAAACTATCGCGAAAATGCTGAAAATCTCCGCAAACACGCCGGAAATATCGCGAAGATGCGGACGTTTTTTTCCCGCTTGTTCGCGGTATTTTTTGTGTGATCGCGGGTCGCCAGCTTACCCATGCGGTTGCTCACGGGCGTGGCCATCTTGTTTTCACTTGTCCCGCCCTCTCGCGATGCTTACTTCCTGTTCCGGGTCGCGCAATTCATGTTCGCGCCCGTTCACGGTCGATATTTCCTGTTCGCGACCGCTTTTACTTGATCGCGTTGCTTTTTGCTTGCTCGGGAGAAAATATCGCGCGAATTTGCGCACGTGGTCGCAATGGGCGCGGCCATCTTGTTTTTCACTCTATTGCATGGTTCTGGGGCCTGATTTTGAATCCTCCCAAAATCTTTTCAATCCTTTGATTATAGCCACTTTTTTTGGATCTTTATTACTTATTATTTCTCTAACTATTTCCCAGCCTCTATATTTTTGGTTTTTGTCTACTTTTTTTTTGTTTTTTAGCTACTTTTCCTCTTTCTATTGCCTGCTATTTATTTCCTTTACTCCTTTATTTATTTTACCTTTTCTTTCCCGCCCCGTCCCCAGAACCATGTCCAAGGGTAGGGCTGTTCGCCGGCGCAGCCAGAGCCGTGACCGCCTTCCTTGCGGAAGGCGGTGCCCACAAGGGGTGCAGGCACGGGCCTTATTTGGGGAGGTGGAGTTGGCTGCACTAATTTTCTTTGTGCAGTGCCACCTCCCCTCAACCCTGGCAGCAGGTGGCAGGCCTGGGTCCGGGTATGCCCTCCGGGAGCGTCGGCAGCGGTGGGGGAAGGTGCGCCGGGCAGAGTCACGCTTCTCTGGTGTTCGGCGCACCCAGGCGCAGCTGACGCACCAGTGGTCCGACATCTTGGACCGTGAGCAGGACCTGCTGGGAGTGGAGGTCCCGGGGCTTGGTGAGTACCTATTTAATTATTACTACTTTGTGTCTGTTCTTCTGGTCTGTGTTATATATTGCGAATATCTTTTTTTCTTCCAACCAGCTAGAATGTTGCTGCTTACATTCCAGGTTAATTACGTTTAAAAGTCTGTGATTGTTTTGACACAGGTGCTCTTCTGCGCTACTACTAATCTTACTTGTTTGCAGCTTTGCGTTTGCGCTTGCTTAGCGTGATTCTTTACGAGTTTATTTTAGAGAAATTAAGTTACGTAATGCTACAGTGACTCTAGTCCACTCCTTACTTTGTCCTGTCACTAATAGATAGGGGCGGATTGATACTTCGGTTTAGGTACTTTGTATGAGCTTCTAATTTGTTAGTGGTATGCGTGATGCCCCCTCACTCAGTTACGTGATGTGCTGGTAGTACGGCTGTCTTTATTAGAACCTTTTCTAGTTTGTTCAATGAGTGGTGGTAGGCTTGGCAGTTACTTAGCACTAGCAGATCAGCATCAATCAATCAAACCCAAATTTGGTGTATACAAAACATGTAGTCATGTTCATGTGTCCTCCATGATTTGACCATATGCATTGTTGAGGAATACAGTGGAAATGCATACTTAACCCCTTCGATGCTCATGACGGAACGGTTCCGTCATGAGCATCGGTTGAGCTGTGCTCATGACGGAACCGTTCCGTCATGGCCCCGCCCGCGCTAGAACCCTTCAGCACCGCGGGGGAATCCGCGCAGCGCTGAAGGGGTTAATGTACAATTGGCATGCCTGGAATAGGTGGGCTAGGTTGGGTGGTACGTTGTACTTAGGCTTAGTTGTAACTTGGTATTCTGGAATCAGAATGGAAGACTGGATTATTGCTGATAAATAGTAACTTAAGTAGTCGAACTGCGAATCCCCCGATATTACTTGTTGACCAGATGAGATCGGTCAATTTAGTTATTGCAATTGTTGTTTACATTAGTGTTTTTTGACCGTTGTTGAAAAATATTGTATTTGTTTGACACCATCCATCAATGTTTGTCTCTTTCTTATATCTTTCCTGTTCATCAGCACCCAGGGGCAGACCGACAGGGACTGGGCAGTCGGCGGGACACACAGAACACCACCAGGAGGACACCGATGAGGACTCCTCTGCTGGCCCCAGTAAGTCTTCTTGTTTTTAATAATATTTCTTATTCCATAACTTGTACTGCCCCATATTTTTCCCGAACTATTGTTTGTTTCCAAATGCTATTTTTTTACCACCAATTATCCTTCGATCTGTACGGTTTCAAAAATCTTATCCCTGCCTCCGCTATGATGACTCTGAGTACTACTACTACTACATACTATCAGTCTGTCTGTACTGTAGTAGCTAGTCTTGCCCAGTTGGCCAGTGCCACTCTTTGTGAAAGGTTGTAATATAAAACTCATATTCACCAGTAGCTCGAGCCATTGAGTCCAATCCGTTGGGTCGTTGTCTTGTACTACTTTTACTCTTATAGATCTTGAGGCTTTGAAAATTCACAGCAACAGCCCTACCAGATTTATTACTATTTTGATATGATACCCTATAGGACATACTACTGTTGTAGGGATCTTGCACATACACAGACATTTGCACCAGAAAATAGGATGTTGGTGATGGTAGGTTGGACCTTCCTTGCACACCTCAATCAGAAATTCCGCACCCACCACAATTCCACTGCTTGACTATAGTACTGTCTTGTCATAACTATTAGGACTCGGAACCCTCCCCCCAAGATACCCAACAAGTAGACAACCCAGAACATAACACACCCAACCTCTCAGTCGTGGAAGCAATTCACATGCACACCCTTACTTTAATTTGCTCACTCGTGTAAGTTAGTCCACACCAAATACCACCAAGTCTATGTAAGTTCAAAATGTTTATTTCAATTTGAGAAGGTCTGTACACTGTTTTCTTATAAATGCAGCACCAACCGGAAAATCAATAACATTAAAACAATATACATTGTTACACTTATACAGTTGGGAATTAAATCATGATAACTGAACAGTGGTGGAAGACAGCACCACCATCCCATAGCAATTTAGTTTATATAAATTCATAAATGAAGATGTGAGTGAAGGGACCCCTCACCTTAGAAGAACCTAGTACTGGTAGTTGTTGCATCATTCAGAAGCTCTGGTTCGTAGAAGGGAATCTCGCGTCTGTAATGCGAAAAATGAAATGGTGTGCGTTAGTATATTGCAACTTGCAAGCATTTCTCAGCCGTGCCAAAAAGTGTAGCATTTATGGATAAGCAATATGGACTAACAGTAACAGTAGTACACCAGTACTTCCTAAAAAAGTGGCTTGTTAATGTTTGTTGACCGCTTGTACGCAGCGCGTAGACTAGACCGTAGCAGTGTGAGGCAGGTCATGTGGGCTCAAAGGTGTCTTAAGCTGCAAGGTAAAGGTAATGTCACATGTGCAAAAATAAAAGACACAAAGGTAAAATGGTAGCATGGCTAGGGCTAATTAAGCAAAGGCTACAATGATCATATATAACTATTAGTGTCTACTCTACTACTACCTGATTTGTACTAGTGATGTATGTTAGTATTAACTCATTTTTCAACCTTGCTACTGATCAATAGGGGGGAGGTGTTAATGACGCCTAATAAATGTGTAATGTTTTCTAGGCGCACTACCGACCACCATTGCCGGGGCCAGCGAACAAGGCGACGCGGAGGGCGAGGATGCGGCAGTTGCTGCCGATACCGACAATGGAGCGGTAGGGGGAGTGGCAGCACCAGTGGCAGGCGGTGGTAAGTTAGATTCATAATTCTTAACTATTGTTGAACTTGACAGTACACTCACTGCAAGGGTGTACTGTATGTATATGTATACTGTACAGTTGTGATTACTTAAGGCCCCATTAGGATAGTGGGCGTATTGCCCCCGCCGGGCCGGCTGGAATTCACTGCCGACACCGCAGGGGCAAACCTCCCGCCATCCCTGTAGAAAATATTCAGACCCCCCACATGTCGACCAGGCGGAAAAGGGTTCAATATGCCGGTGGTGTCTCTCTGAACACACCGCCAGCCATATAATCTGCATTTTGGAATGCCTTTGCGTGGCGGCATTGCCGTCCGCCACGGAAAGGCATGCAGACATTGCAGAGTATGCTTGGGTGCCCCATGGAGGGTAACTACCTATCCTATGGTACCCCCCGCCTTTCAAAGCAAAACGTGACAGGCTCCGTGCGGGGCCCGTCATGTTGTGCTTGGAAAAGCAGCACAACATTTTAGCATTGCTTTCAGCAAAGCCAACCAGAATGTAAAAAAAAAAACAGGATGCGCCCGCCACTGTGCCGGGCGCATCATCCTAATTAATTGTCCCCACGGGACCCCCACCCTTTTTAGCATGAGGATGGCGGGTGGACAAAGTCCGCCCTCTATCCGATGTCGTAAGTAAGTATGAGTTGTTGGGGACGTTTGAAGAGTGAACTAGAAGACTAGAATTCCCTTTAATTGGCATAGGAGCCGGAGTATTGAGTAACCAATGGCCTCATCTATCTGATTTCAACTCAGCTTTGAAAGGTTTATGGAGAAGAGCACCTGGTGCACTGTTCAACTAAAAAGTGAAAGACGGGTGGAAGGAAGAAGGACGGGCGACATTTAAAATGTTATGTACTACTGTGCTACTCTACCATGCCACTATGTGTATAAATAATTACCTTGTCCTACTGTTTTTCTAAGAGTATATTTTACAATTTTCTTGTTTTTTTCTTTTTGATACACAGCTACTCCGAAACAAAATCGGAAGGAGTTGGCCGCCAAGGCACGGCGCCGGAAGCTGGAGGCAATCCAGCGAGAATACCGGCGGCTGGTGGTCTTAGCCGAGGAGGAGGAGGAGACTGCGGCTGCAATTGTTGAAGCCTCCTCCCGTGGCCCGGGCCCCAGCCACCGCCCTCCAGCGGTACGGCGCCACCGTCTGGCGGCTGCCCGCTGCCACCGTTCCATCTCCGGTACCCCCCCCACTGTGGCTGCAACTGCCGCACCCTTAGACACCGCGTCGCCCGTTTAGAGGGCGAGATGCGCCAGATGCGTGTCCTCCTGGAGTCCTGCCCCACCACTTAGTCCCTGTCATCCTGTTCTGCCCCTTTTTTAATTCTTGTTTAACTTGTTTGGGCGTTACGGACTTCTATGGACATTGGTTGGGGTTAGGGAGGGGGGTGGGTCAGCTTTTGTGGGTTTAGTTTATTTGTTAGGGTAAATTAAATATATTTTTCTATGTTACATGCAATGTTGTTAATGTTTTGTAGGTGGGGTAACTGTTTTACATCACACTGTTTCCTTGCTGGTGCATGGCCGCACATAGCCTGTGTTTGATTTCAATAATTGGCCGACTGTATAAGACACAGATAGATGCGACACACCTCACTCATTGACTGTTCCTTCTAGTACTTTCAGTCTGTCCTCTAGTCTATGCATTCTTTGTACTGGTGTGTGAAAATGAAATCATTGACAACATGTCCATTATTAATTCTGCCTCCCCCAAACTAGTCTCTTACCGGTGCTTGATGTTTATGTCCAACTGTGACACAGCACTGGCTGCATGGTGAAGATGGTTTCCTTTTTCATACATGCCATGATTGGGGTGGTGGTGGTGGTGGTAGCAGCATAGTAGTAGTAGTAGACACTGGCAGGGCGGCAGCATTTGCAAAAAAAGAGAAGGAGACAGTCAATCGCCTTTGAGAGACTGTTAGGAGTAGTTGAATGAAGTACAGTACAGAACTTACCGAGCAACAATAATATGCTCAAATATTTGACAAAAAAACAGAATGGTGGTTAGGAGGATAGCCTACTAGACAGAGTTACAAACTATAGTTGTGTCGAGTCACTTGACTAGGCCTACAGCCTAACAGTTAGTGCTGTATATGAGGAATGACAAGAAACAAATCCAATCAATGCCGGCAATTCATGCAGAGGTATTATGTTCCTTTGTTAAAAAAAATAACCTCTGAAATATCCAACTCATGGGTGGCCAAGCAGAAGAAGATCATCGCTCTGCCTTGAAATTGAAGTAGTGTTGCTTTCACCACATCCGCCCCAGCAAGTGTGTGATTACGTATTGGTGTACATTTAATTTAGTTACACCTCGACAATAAGTCACACAGCCCGGGGGAAGAGGGTTAGGGTTTGTTGAATGGATGGGAAGGGGGTTTTTGGGAAAGGTTTGACATAGAAAAACAGTATGCATACATAGACAAACAAACGACAATCATTGAAGACTACCATATCCATATGTTAAGGGAGAAAAAGGCAATGCATGCATGATGATGAGAGACCCGTATTACATACACTTCTAGTTCTTGTTCTGTTGTTCCGGCCTTAATACTTTAACAGATAGCAAATAGAAATTTTAAATATTGGTAGGGAAGAATCTGAAACACAGAGCAAACCTAATGATGATTGATAATAACAACTCCAAGAACACACTGTTGTAAAGATTGTATACAAGATATTAATCAAATTATTTAAAAGAAGATAAAAGTGGATACTGTTACTGTCTTATCCTGGTCAAAAATGTGGACTGTATTTTTGCATCTCGGCATTCCTCTTGCTCCTTTCGTCCATCAATCTTGGGTGTGTCGCCTCGCCACTCGCCACTGCCCGGCTGGAAAAAAAAAAGGTGATTGATTGGTAAGGTAATTAGTATGCACTGTAATGTTTTACAAAGTTTCGGGCAAGGCCCGGCCTGTAATTGTAGATTGAAAACCAAAGGGGATATTGAGAAAGAAAGTTAAAACAAATGCACAAGTGATGGTGTAGTGCAACAAGAACACTTTCCGAGGTGGCATCTATGCATCATCTCTACTCTAGTCTGTTTCCAGCATTGACCTTCAACAGTAACAGGAGAGAGCAGGCCCACAGTGCTTAGCATTAGCACATCCTATGTTAACACTTAAAATTCTTTTTTTTTCTCTCCAAGAGTTGGACAAACACAAAGCACATTATCAATTCCAAACATAGCATTTTACAGTTTAAGTTAGTAAAATCAATGCACTGCAGTCATCCCACCACTAAACTCTATTCAACTTCTACACAGACATTTGGGTCTGCTGTGGTTGTTGTTGTTGACGTGTTTACCTTTTAGCTTTTCCATTTTATGCCACTCATGAAACGTCCTCCTGAGTCCTGACTTAATCATCATCATCTCTGATACTTTTACTGACTGACTGTGAAGATCGGCCTGCAGTATAAGTAAAATTTTTATGACACAACAAGAGTAGAAATATAAATATTACTGACTTGAGTCATTCTTTATTGTGTACAGAAAGATAGATTACTAGTACACTTTGACATCACTTTGTGCACAACAAACAAACAACGCAAACACAAAGACCAATAGCTTAGAGTCAGGTGTCCAATGCATGCCATTAATTGTCATCATTACCTGTTCCTTCTCATCTTAAGTTAACGGGCCGTCTATTTCGCCATCATCATGATGGACGGTGCTGTTGTGTCAATCATACTCATTGCGCAGATTAAGTGAGTCCCCTTCCTGTATTAAATTAAAAGCAATGGGTCACCAAGCTGCAGGAGAAGTACCAATTTCTTATTTGGAAGAAGGGGGAAATTAGTGTGTTCTGTAGAAAGTTGATTAGTGGCAGTGCACAATTACATAAATTCATGCACAACAAACACAACAAAATCTAAATCATTCAGTCTGCGACTCTGCGTCCAATGCATGGCATCAATCATTACCTGTTCCTTCTCATCTTAAGTTAACGGGCCGTCTATTTCGCCATCATCATGATGGACGGTGCTGTTGTGTCAATCATACTCATTGCGCAGATTGAGTGAGTCCCCTTCCTGTATTGAATTAAAAGCAATGGGTCACCAAGCTGCAGGAGAAGTACCAATTTCTTATTTGCAAGAATGGGGAAATTAGTGTGTTCTGCAGAAAGTTGATTAGTGGCAGTGCACAATTACATAAATTCATGCACAACAAACAAAACAAAATCTAAATCATTCAGTCTGCGACTCTGCGTCCAATGCATGGCATCAATCATTACCTGTTCCATCTTATTTTCAGTTAATGGCCAGTCTCTCTCGGCCCTGAAAGGGGGATAGCTATAGTAGTCATCTGATTCATGGTCAACTTCTTTTGGAAGGACTAGGAAAGTTTGAATTTGTTGTTACCATCATCCAATCATCATTCATGAGGGAAATGGAATTGAGCAGGAGATTCAGTATGATGGAGCGGAGGAGCTGGATTCAGAGGACTGTACTGTCAAATAGCAGACACCTGAAACTTGTATATTAAATTAGAAGAGTAGAAGACGGTGGTAATGGATTTGTTGTGATTCACAAGTTTATAACCGGAACGACAGACACATAAACAAAGGGGGAAAAAAGGGAGGAAGACAGTAAGTGCGAGCCTAATTGTCAGGGAAGTATAGCTCGTCCTCAAATTCTGGGGGGTCAGCCAGTAGTAGGTAATCATCTGACACAATACTTCCGTCGCCTGAGCCGCTGTCTTCATCTTCCTCCGTTGATTCATGTATTGTGTAATTCGGTGGTATGAAGTGCTGATTCATTTTGATCATTGTTAACCTCTCCACGTTTTTTGGAGATAGACAGGTCCTTCTCAATGTTACAATGGAACCAGCAGCACTGAAAACACGTTCGGAAGAGACACTTGCGACAGGGCAAGCCAGATAGCTTATCGCCAGCCTGCTGAGCTGTGGCCATTCAGACCTTTTCCTATACCAATACTGCAATGGGTTTTGATCAACGTACACCTCTGTTGGGTCGTCCAGATAGGCCTGGACCATCCGCTCAATGTTCAGGGTTGCTGCTGGTAAGCTTTTGTGCTGTTTTTTCTGTACATCAGCACTGTGCTTATAATAGCCCATCTTTACATACCAATCCTGTAATGATAATGATTGTACTCGGCCTAATGATCCAGTTATTGTTTCTGTAGTCGATAGTGATGGTGAGTGTTGTGATTGTGAGCCAACCGCACTGCCCTCAACCGACGAAGTTGCACTTGATTCTGCATGGCCTGCTTCTGTATCAGTACTTGTTGTGGGTTGATCTTGCGGGCTTTTAATTAGCAGCCATTCGTTTTCCAACTTACTGGCTGCTTCAGCTATACGACTTTTGTAGCGGGCAACATCATTGTCGGAAAAAGCAAGGAATGTCTTCAGTAGTCCCAATTTTGCACGTGGATCCAGAATTGTGGCACAAATGTAATGTTCTTGTGACAAAATTTTATTTTGTAACCTTACATTTTCAGTTAAGCGCCGAGATAAGCTCTCCACCAAGTCATGGGCTTGCCTTCTGTCCTCTACACCTTTGTATGATTCAGACACATTATTCAGCTCATACTCTAGCATCTGCAATAATGGGATAGCTTGGCCCATTGTACAGTCCTCCTTGCTGACTTCACGTGTGAAGACCTCAAAAGGAGAAAGCATCTCAGTCAGGCATTTAATTAGGCTCCATTGCTCCATGTCAAGGTTCATGCCTTTAACAGTAGCACTAGCATCCCCTCTTCTTTTCCAGACATATTCATGGAGTGACATGTGCGGTTCGTACAGACGATCAAGCATGTAATACGTTGAGTTCCAACGTGTTGCCACCTCCTGGATGAGTGCCTTGACTGGCATCCTAAATTCACGTTGGATGATCCTCAGCTGCTTCCGAGCTTTAAAAGAATGGCTGAAATGAGTGCATATTCTTCGGCAGATGGCCAGTAAATTGCTGACTATGGGTTCTTTTTTCAGAAAGTCTTGAACTATAATGTTTATGCAGTGCGCCAAACACGGAACCCTGAAATAGGAACCAAGTTCTATGGCCTTAAGTACATTATTGCCATTGTCTGTGGCAACAAAACCAATACGAAGCCCTCTGGGCCGCAGCCATTCCAAAACCTTGGTGCGAAACTCGTGTAAAATGTTTTCAGCCGTATGAGATTTCTCCATGGCGAACATGGCTACAGTTGCATGTTTCCGAGTACCTTCAAAAATCGCAGCTGTGTCAACAACACCTCGTGCAGATAGTTTATCTTTAACCCCCACAAAAGAGATCCAGTGTGCACATGTAATCTGTGGCTTGGCAACTGCTCCACATGTCTGTTGTCAGGTGGATATTGTGCACAGCACTCTTCTGCAAAGCTTGTCCAACCAATTCCAGCACATCATGATGTAGTGCCGGAACAGCAATTCTTGCGAAATAGGACCGGCTGGGAACTTTCCATTTCGGGCAGAGGGCAGACACAAATTCAAGGAAACCCACCCCTTCCACAAATGAAAAAGGAAGAAGGTCCAGCGCTAACATTTTAGCCAGCTTCGCATTATACAATCGTGCCGTTGGGTGGTTGCGTTGGAACTGCCCCTCCAACCTAAACATGCTCTCAATGGTAGGCTGGCTTACTTTCCTTAGTGGTGCTGTTTTCATTAACCCACTACGGCTCAACAACACAGATTGTCTCATTGAGGTACTCGCCGCCGGTCGCCTTGGTGTCTCACCCAGACTCTGAGTATGGCTCTTACTGCAGTGCCACTCTGATGTTATGGAGGAGGATGTGGGCATTACCACCACTGCACTACTGGGGACAGGGCTAGAAATGCCTCCCTCTTCTTCACCTGCCACTGCAATAATATCGCTCTCTGATTCATCCTGACCAATTTCAATGGGTTGACTTTTTCTACTTTCTTTTAACTTAAGTAGGTGATCCTCCCACACGATAGTGTGGTGTATTCTGAGATGACTTGCTTGTCTTCCGGTACCATAATTTGTACCAAGCTTACCACGCCGAACACCTTGCCGACAAATTGAGCATATAGCAACGTTCTCCTCCTTGGCGCTAACAGAAAAGAAGTCCCAAACTGGGGAGGAGAACTTTCTGGCACTGCTGGATGTGCCACTTTCAACACCAGATGAACTTGAGGGGGTGTTTAAAAATGTGTGACCCTGTGCACCTACACTGTGACTTTTACTACCACTACCTACTGAGATGGTTGAGCTGGATGTAGGTCCCTGCCGGGCCTTGGAAAATATGGCAGCTGGAGGTAGTGGTGGTGTAACCTGTGTTGGTGAGATCCGTGCTACATCCCGCTCAGTAGCAGCCTTTCTGGATAGGGTGAGAATGTTGGCCTCCAATCCCTTTGGGGCGGGAGTAATGTGCGTGATGACTGGCTCGTCTTCATCAACATCATCACCCCCCTCTTCTACATCTATCTCCGTAACTCTAAGTTTTTCTGGGACCTTCCTTTTCAGAAGCATTGTCTTGTGGCGTATATCACTCTCAGACCGAGCTGGTGGGACCCAAGTGTCATCACGATCATCAGAAGCGGGACTTGAAGAAGAAGATGATGGACTAAGCCTCCTTTTCCTTTCTGGTGGTCTGGAAGACAATAGATCTTCTGAAACAGTGGTGTGACTTTGCTCCACTTTGTCTGCAGGAAGCTCGATTTCCTGAAATGCCCCTATGTCAGGATCAACAACTACTATGGTGGGCTGTTGCGGCAGCTGCTGCTGTTCTTGTTGCGGCGGCTGCTGCTGTTCTTGTTGCGGCGGCTGCTGCTGTTCTTGTTGCGGCGGCTGCTGCTGTTCTTGTTGCGGCAGCTGCTGCTGTTCTTGTTGCGGCGGCTGCACACTGATCTGCTGAGTTTGCGCCTGCGTTGAACTTGATTGTGTACTACTTTGCGGTAATTACATTTCTTCAACATCACTGCTCGTTAGTGGACTGGCTACCTCTGCGACACTAAAGCCCTTGGGCCTAGGTTGGTGGGGTTGGACCGCTGTGCTGCTCCCAGCTTGGTTCCCGGACAACGATTTGGTGCCAAAAAAAACATTGGCCGGCACACCACCAGTCGTGGTTAATGGCACTTCCTTTTTCTGTTCCTTCTTCTCACCGGAAACTGTCTTGGAACTGGACCTGGTACCTTTCTTTGGGGCCATCTTCTTCAGATGTCAGGCAGATGCAGATGCACAACAAGTTCTGGTCACATGTGGACGTGATGCGCAGCAGGACTTCTGTCTGGCTGGCAGTACAACGGGTAGCCGGGTGATGCTGATGACACCTCCTACTCTGTCTTTTGTGCATCTAAAAGCAAATAAGACAGGAGAAGAACATCAGTGAAATGTTGCATTTGTTGTTGTGGTTCAGTTACTTAGTACTGTACTAGTGCAAACAAAAGATAGTCTAGCCATTTATGACTTTTTTTTTTAACTAGAGCTATGTTATACTACTGTGTACAGCCACACACTACACTCTCAGAAGTATAGGAAAGTTAATAATAACCACCAAAATAAAAATGTAATGAAAGTGGGGTGGACCATTAAATTATTTGAGCATCTCAGCATCCATGGAACTGCTGCTGGCAAAGGGGGTGGATGGATGGAAGCAGTAAGCCAAATAGCCAATAGGAAAACCATGCAGGCCTATGGCAAAAGCAGGACACTAATAACTCACAGTCCAAACACCAAAAAAGGCCACCACCCACATGGACACTCACAAATCACAAACAAGCCGGGGGCCTGGGAAACACCAGGAGCTGACAAAAGGCCTATAAAAGCCAGGTAAAGGATGCATGCCAAAGCACACTGCTCTGCCTTTTTAATGCAACACAATGTAAATACGAACATTCACAGGCCCCAAAAAGCTCTGCAGGGTGCATGCATTGCACACCAACACACCAGTGACCAGACACATACAAAAAAAGCATGTCTTTAAGACAACCAACATCAGAAAGGCCACCCCCAAAAAGCACACTTTCCCAACTCAATCCAATGCCATCCATGCCCTAAATGATGTCTAAATTCAACAGTTCACACAGAAAACACTTGATTAATAAATCTGTGGCTACCTGCTCTGATCCTAGTGGATGAAAAAGCAGGCCTGTTGGCAGACAAGGCCAGGCAAGCTTGCAGGCCTAGGCTTCAAAATGGCCACCAGCCACATGGCCAGGCCCAACAACATCACAAAGGCCACCCCCAAAAAACACACTTACCCAACTCAATCCAATGCCATCCATGCCCTAAATGATGTCTAAATTCAACAGATCACACAGAAAACACTTGATCAATAAAGCTGTGGCTACCTGCTCTGATCCTAGTGGATGAAAAAGCAGGCCTGTTGGCAGACAAGGCCAGGCAAGCTTGCAGGCCTAGGCTTCAAAATGGCCACCAGCCACATGGACAGTCCCAACAACATCACAAAGGCCACCCCCAAAAAACACACTTCCCCAACTCAATCCAATGCCATCCATGCCCTAAATGATGTCTAAATTCAACAGATCACACAGAAAACACTTAATCAATAAAGCTGTGGCTACCTGCTCTGATCCTAGTGGATGAAAAAGCAGCCTGTTGGCAGACAAGGCCAGGCAAGCTTGCAGGCCTAGGCTTCGAAATGGCCACCAGCTACATGTCCAGGCCCAACAACATCACAAAGGCCACCCCCAAAAACACACTTCCCCAACTCAATCCAATGCCATCCATGCCCTAAATGATGTCTAAATTCAACAGATCACACAGAAAACACTTGATCAATAAAGCTGTGGCTACCTGCTCTGATCCAAGTGGATGAAAAAGAAGGCCTGTTGGCAGACAAGGCCAGGCAAGCCTGCAGGCCTAGGCTTCAAAATGGCCACCAGCACATGGCCAGGCCCAACAACATCACAAAGGCCACCCCAAAAACACACTTCCCCAAATCAATCCAATGTCATCCATGCCCTAAATGTGCTTGAAAATGAAATACATTCAAAAAACAACAAAAGGAATGATGATAATTAATTATCAAAAATAAATTGTAGTTACAACAACTGCAATGCCCACAATCAAACAGACACAACAACCACTTACTTGTAAAATATCCTATTCCAAAAATCCTCAAATCCAATTGCAATGATGCAGCAGACAAAAAGAGTGATCTTTCCAGCTCCAAATCCAAAGGCAGAATGAGCAGGAGATGGACAAAGCACTGGGAGGAGCCTGCTGGACAGGAACAGGAAGTTGGAGATTATGTGTCACTTCCTCCTTCTCTCCACCTTTTAAAAAAAGGACTCCTTGCACAAAAAAGGACAGCCAAATGTCAATGTAAGGAGTTGTTTTCATCCAAAATCAGCATTTGCAGAAGGTTTCATGCTGCTAGAGCTGATATTCCTCTCCAAATTGAAAATGTTACATGTTCGAGTTCTCGAGCTTCACATTACTTCCGCCGGCGTGTCGAAAATGACATGATCGCGTTCTCTTTGTCCCTGTCGCGTTGGATATGACGGGTTCGGGGTCTCTTTCTCCTGTTCGCGTTCGATTAGACGTGCCCACGTCCTCACCCTCTCGCTCGCGATGTAGAATGACGTGTTCGAGATTTCAATCTTCTCATACTCGCGCGGTGCATGATCGCGAGAAGAAAGACGTGATCGCACGACAAATGACGTGATCGCGCGACAAATGACGTAATGCGGCCGCGAACTGTCGCGAGACAGCACAAAATGGCTACCAACAATCCAACATCCCGTGGAGAACGCGACCGGGTCGGGAAAACTTCAGGTAAGGCGATCACGCGCACGCGAGAATGTATTTTTTTACAGCGCGAGCAAGAAACAAATTATCGCTAAGCTGCGGAATGCGGAAATTTTGACATTTTCGCGCTTTCCGCGGAACGCGAAAATGCCAAAATATAGCAATTTCCGCGAACGGAACGGAATTTAGGCCCAGGCCTACATAGTAGATGGAGCAGTCTGCCCCACTATTGCCTTTAATTGGCAGAAGTGGCTAATATAGCAATTATGTCTTTGTAGACTTGCTGTAACGATAATAACCCTGCAGGTGCTATCCGCGTAGTTTGTCTTTG